>NC_067489.1:5796094-6096094 GCF_947179515.1 Apodemus sylvaticus | reverse complement strand
CCTGGGGGTGCGTTTGCCATTTTTCAGACCCACAGCAGGAGGTTCATGACACTGCTCCAAACCAAATCTGAACTCAGTGTGAGTGGCCCTAAATTGCCATTCTGATAGGAATCAGGGTGTCCTGGATAATCATTATTCAAAAAGAAATCTATTAGTGCTTGTAGTCAAAGCTCTGACAGGAAACACACTTCTGGCCCAAGCTGTTCTTGCACATGGGTGCAGGGAACAGGAGAGGAGGGTCTGCAAGCCAGGAACCGAGGGAAGAGTAGGGACTGGGATCGTCATTTTCCCGTCTTTAATGTGAGCATCTGGAGATACTGATCTCAAGTAATTCCTAGGTATAGCATTCTATAATTATGGCAAAAGGCAGCATTTCCCACTGGACTCTGCAAAGTGGTCACCTCTGCACGGGCAAGGAGAGCCTGCACTGTTCTTGGGGAGTTTTATGATTCATTCAGTGATGGAGGCAGAGCTTTGAAAGTTCACTACCACCCATGATATAACACAGTGAAACTGAATCAGAGGAAACCTCCCATGGAAGGAGGAGGAGGAGGCCTGGGGTCCTGCCTCTGTCTGCAGTGGTGCAGTGGTGTCCTCCTGCCTTGCCAGCTTGCCTGCTGCTACAGGCGGGACACAGAGATGGAGGCTCCTCTGTGGAGCAGTCTCAAAGAACCACAAGCCTTTGCAGGTTTTGCTCTGAAGGCCTTATCTGCCAGAAATACTATTCTTTGAATTGTCATGGACTAAGGCCACCACTCCAAAGTAGAATAATTTTTGTTCCTCACATTGCTTTAAAGGCTTACGATGAAGGGATGGACATCGGGCCATTTGTGTAAATGCACTGCCATCTCAATCAGCTATGCCAATCAGCAGGTGTATTTTTCCTGCCCTGCCTTTGCAGATCAATTGTGGAACTTGAAAGATGTTTCCAAGTGGATATTTTGGTAAAACGGCATCCTGCCCCTGTCTGCCTTCCTATTCCCTATGGGATCTAGAAACTTCAGGTTGGGGGGTGAGGATAAGAAAGGAGGCGCCATAGAAGTCGGCACCAATACAAGTCATGCATGTGGGCAGGGCCAGGAAAAGACAGAGATGTAGAAACTGAATAACTGGGTCCAAAGAACAAGACATCACAGACTGCCTCTCACTGTAGAATTCCACTCTCTGAAAGGGGTGGGGCCCAGCTGAACAAAGGGTCTCATTAATCCACTTAGGCTGAGACATTTGTCAACTGTCCTATGTGCTTCCTCTGCCCCCCACCCCCCATCCCGTTGCCCAAGACTGTGGGCAAGCATGACACACAGCCTTCTAAGAAAGGAAAAGGGGCTCATATTTCAGACTACATCTGTGATCCAGAGCTGTGGGCATGCCAGCCTCCCCAGTGACCTCTTGCTAATTGTTCCTGAGGACTTGGCCACAATCTAAAATACTTCCACATTGAGGGAGTGGAGATAACACATCAGGAAAACAGAAATGACATCTGAGAACATCCTCAGGGGCTTAACCATTCGTGTCTAATTCTCGGGACCAGACCCGTTCAGAGCAGGAACTTCTAACCACTTGGCTATTTAAATTTAAATTAATATTTTAAGATATAAAAAATTACTTTCTTTAAGTGCCCAGTAGAAGGCTACCAGTTCTAGGCAGCCTGGCTTGACCACAGGCCTCTCTGTTATCTTAGAAATTGCTCTGGCACAGCAGTGGGCTAGAATTTTACATGTACTTTCTAGCTTGCTTGAAAGATACTTGATTACATTAGTTTGCAGGGTGACTATTTTAACAGTATGATTTCTTCAGACTGGCCAGTTTCCTCCTCATGGTTCAGACAACACAGCTATTTGGTTTGTTCTAGATATGCATTTGAAAGGGTTTTTCTGTTTCTGTTGAAAATGGTGGGTCTAGAGCGCTGCCTCAGTGTTTTGGAGGATAACTGCTCTTGGTGAGGGTCTGGCTTTGATTCCCAGTATCCACAAGGTAAATTATAAACTGTATGTAACTCCAGTCCCAAGGGACACAACACTCTCTTCTGTCACACACAGGCACTACATGGAAGCACAACTCTTATACAGAAAGAAAGAAAGAAAGAAAGAAAGAAAGAAAGAAAGAAAGAAAGAAAGAAAGAAAGAAAGAGAGAAAGAAATAGGCAAACAAATGAAATAACATCGATGCCTTGTTACTGTATCTAGTATCTATCTCTGCCTTGTTACTGTATCTAGTGTCTCTGCCTTGTCTAAGGACCTTTCATCCTGTTTGTCTCCTCCATGCTGGACAGTCAGTACCAGGAGGCCATATGGAACCTGTTTTCTGCTGAAACATTGTCAGAGCTGGCAATAACCCATGGGCTACATTGTGGTTCAGGAAATGGTTTGGGACAAGTGACTTTATAAACCGGTAGAGGCCAGTTTTCCGTGTGAAGGCCTGATAAGGGGACTCACCAAGGTGCTGAAGCCAATTACATTCAGAGCATGTTTCAGAGCTGCAAGTCTCTCCTTGTTCAGAGAACGCTCTGCTGTAGACACATCTTCCCGCATGCCTTGGCTCATATACCTGTTAGGATAAATATGTGGTATTATGGCTTGGCTTGGAGTCAAGTGCTGATGGTAAAAGGTTACCTCATCGATACCTGATCTCTGTCATAGTGGAAATCACCTGGGCGTTGTGTCCCCAGGTGTTTACAAAGCTACTCGGGAGCACATGATGTTTCAGGAAAACAGACAGTTATTCCAGCACCAGAATATCATCACACTGCAGATACAGGACTCACCTTATCTGAACCCTTTCTTGTGAGGGGAGACGGTCACCAGCATGCTATGAACTTCATATAGGAAGCTGGCAGGTGTTGAAGCCGGCATTGCAAGTCACATTTGCATGAAAGATGCTTAATATATACTAATGTATTATCCCTGCTTGCCAGTAGCATTTAATTTTAAGGTTGCTGATTGATTCCCTTTGCTTTACAAACACCGAGGCACTGATTACCAAATGCAGCCATGCCAAAAAGCTGAGGACACCAACCATAGAGACAAATGTCTCCTCCAGGAAACTCATCGGGAATAAGTTAGGTACTCAAGGCAGAGACAAGAGGAGAGCTGGCAACAGCATAGCTAATGACCTGAGTGTGCATGCATGGTGCTTCTAAGTGTGGAGGAAGCGGGTAGGCACCAGGAGGGAACGCTGTGGAGAAGCAAGGCTCCCTCAGGAGAGCCAGCAGCTAAGTAAGAATGGGCCCAGTTTGCAAGTAATGCCCATGTCCCAGGAACTTGCAGAAACATGTATGAAGTGACACAAGATTACTCACACATGTTGTGCACAAGATACACAGAGCAAGGTGAGCAAGATGGGAATCTAGGGTGAGCAAAACAAAGATTGCCAAGGCAGGAGGAGGAGCTAGGGTCGGTCAGCAAGAGGAGAGAACCCTGGGAGGCGGGGTAGAGCAGAAGAGGGGCACCCTGAGCTAGAAGCAGAAGGGAAGAGGGGTGCTCATGAGATGAAGTGACTGAAAGAAGAGTGCACTGGCTGGGTGTGTGTCATCTTGGTACAGGCTGGAGTTATCACAGAGAAAGGAGCCTCCCTTGAGGAAATGCCTCTGTGAGATCCAGCTGTAAGGCATTTTCTCAATTAGTGATCAAGGGGGGAGGACCCATCATGGGTGGTGCCAGCCCTGGGCTGGTAGTCTTGGGTTCTATAAGAAAGCAAGCTGAGCAAGCCAGGGGAAGCAAGCCAGTAAGGAACATCCCTCCATGGCCTCTGCATCAACTTCTGCTTCCTGACCTGCCTGAGTCCCAGTCCTGACTTCCTTTGGTGATGAACAGCGATGTGGAAGTGTAAGCCGAATAAACCCTTTCCTCCTCAACTTGCTTCTTGGTCATGATGTGTTGTGCAGGAATGGAAACCCTGACAAAGACAAGGAGGAAGGCTAGGTGCAGACAGAAGTCAGGTTAAGGCTGTGCAGGGAAGAGGCTGGGCTGGGAGGAAGCAGTTAGGATGCTTTGTATCTGGTGTCAGTGTTCTTGGGATGTTAGATCTGGTCCACCCACCAGGGATCATTATAAAGGGGATATCTTTGGGGAAAAAGCTTCATGTTTGTATCAATCACACCAAATTTAACATAAACTGTTAATGTTTAAGCCACAGCCATAGAGATAACAGCTATGACGGAGCATTTACCTTGTGAGTACAGGTTGTGGGGTCAACACCCAGTTAATAAAAATTAAGTATAAACAACAAACATCAGGGTGTGGTCGCACACACTTAGAATCTCAGTGCTTTGGAACTGAGGCAGAATATTCAGGACTTCGAGTCTAGCTTGGAGTAACTAAGATGTGAGAGGCTAGCTCAGATTACATGAGATCCTGTCTCAAGAAAACAATCAGCCAAGTGGACATGAATATAACGTTTCTATCCAAAATGGAAGGACCCTTGGCTTTCCTGTAGTATCCAGAATGATAGCCAAGAAAGGTATTTCATAATTCCCAGCAGACTGTGCCTCATCACGAGGTAGCTGGTGATAAAAAAATTACATGTTTATATTTTATTTATTAAAGGTAGTAATTTTCCCGTTGACACCTCTCATCATGAGACCACACACAAAGGCACAAAAATATTGAAAAGTGTTCCTGGGAAAGTATGGAAGCTGAGTATCTCCAAGGAGACTTGACTCTAAGGAACATTTAATCCCCACTTTACTCTGTTAATGTGGAGTGAGCATTTGGGAAACTACTCTCATCAGAAAGCTACCCCCAGCCCCGTTCTGCATCATGGTGACTGTGGGGCGATTGTGCTTTCCACATACGAGAGGGTTTCCTGGGTAGGGCGGGGAGAGGGAAATCAGTCAGCATGTCAACCACTGAAAATACCCTGACAATAACTGACAACAGTTAAGTCACCAACTGATCCCAGTACTATAGGGACTTTCTGAGACAGTCTTGCTACGTGGAGTAGCTTCTGCCACAGTCTCACCATTCCCTCAAATGGAAGGAAAAGGGGACAAGCAAGGCTTTTTAAATAGTAATTTTCCCCAGTCAGGGATCATGTGTGTCACATGACAGTGGCCTTTGCAGATTCTGTTACCTTTAAGGGGATGACTTAGAGTCGTGCTTGGATTTCCCTGTAGTTTACCTCAGCACTTGACAGACTTCACCCCACCAAGCCATCACGGCAGCTCCATGCACCCTCAGTAAACACATCTGGAACAGACTACTGGCCTCTAGCTCAGCTCACTAATCAATGTCCACTCAGTCCCTGGAGCTCCAACCTTCCCACTCAGAGTTCAGGATCTTCTGTGTCACCCACGAGTGACAGCCATGCTCTTATAGCAGGACCAATCTACATTGTCATCTCTCTTATAAATTCACATATAACATGGTACAGAGCCACTCAATGGCCACATCGGGATATTAAAGCTAGCCCCTTGCTGAAAGCCTTTATGTTTCAAGACCGGTGGGTGAGGAGAACATTCTAGATGCTACTTTTCCCACAGGACTGGAGAGTGTCATTCTCTCCAGACTAGATTCTTGGACTTTCTGCTCATACCAGCTATTGTTGCACTATCTGGACCACAGCTGCTAAGCTATTCAAATACCGCACCCCACACACATATAATATTATTATAATTGAATATTATATAACTATATATACTAAATTAACAATGATATATATTATATTTATATATTATGTTATATACTTATATATCATATACAAATAATTAAATATGTGTTATATTTATATATTTTTATATATATTATATATAAACATATATATACATAAAACATATATACATAAAATATAACACATATTTGTATATTACTATATATTATACAATTAATATCTAATATTACTGTGAGCTATATCCATCCAGATAAAGGAAGAAAGCATTTTCTGGTTAATATCAAGTCATCCCTACTGACCGGAGGCTCTGTCTGTGAGGAGAAGTGGGTGCTTGCTTACACCAGAAAACTGCAGCAACGGTGAATGGAAACAGAGCCTTCCTAGGGGAACGTAGTTACCAGAAGAATGACTTAAGACAAACACTATTTTATTTTCTTTTAAATAAAAATTTCATAAGGCACTTTCTCTCTTCAACTCTCCCTTTCCCCCAACACCATCACGCCTGAGTTTATCCACTCCTTCCCTGCCTGCCTCTCCTAACTCCCTCATGTTAACCCGCTGAATTTGATTAGTCCTTCCCATATGCACTTGAGTGTGTGGTCATCCCCTGGGACACGGGTGTCATAAGCATACACACTCTCACCCACACGTGCTTCCCTTCATGACCATAGCACACCCACCCACATCTTTGCTGTGACTCTATCTATGAGAGATAGGAGGGAAGGGATTTAGCTTGGCACTTCCTGCTCTGTTAATGCCTTCTGGTTCTTCTTTCTCAGTGAATTTTTTGTTTGTTTTGTTTTGTCTTTTTTTTTTTTATCAAATATGTCCGCTTGACTTCCTCAGGTGATTATTTGTGAGCTATATATTGTCAACACAAACACATTCCCTCTACAATCGCATTCACATGCCATGTTATGATAACCACTTTTCAAATAATAAAAGCAGTGCCAAGAAAGTTTAAACCAAAACTCGCTGATGGGACTACAAGCCCCAGGATGTAGCTAATTACTTGTTGTTTTCTTTATTCTAAGATGTTTTGAACCACTCAGCTATATTCCTGCCCACATATACAAAACACCTTCATAAAATGATGAAGGATTCCCCAATAACAAACAACACTCCCAATTCTTTGTCTCCAGACATAGGGTGAAGTTTCAGGGGAGAAGGACTTCTACCTTAGAACAGATGAGAAGAGAGAGAGGGGAGGGGAGGGAAAGGGAGAGGAGGGAGGGAGGGGAGAGGAGAGCAGGGGAGGAGAGGGAAGCATGGTAATGTGCATTTAGAATTACAGATTGTGTGAGAGTGCCAGGCCACTCTTCTTTAGGAAGTTATCCGATAATCTTCTTTGTCAATTACAGTCATTAAAATGTTAACGAAATAATGAATGAAAATTGTGATTAAACTCAGAGGCATATTAAATGTCAAGGTCATCTTCAGTCTTCAAGCTTGGAATACCAAATGTTTCCTTAGAGATAAACTTCAGTAGATTCTTGGTCCTCTGGACTCCGGACATCTCCACAGTCCTATAGCGCCTTTTGGTCTCATCTTCTTATGTATCTTATCATGATCTATAGCTAAAGCATCAAACCAACAATACAAACCAGCAAACATTGACTTCCATGAAGACAACAACTCACAGCCACAAGTGAACAACAAAGTCCAGTTTTCAAATCCATGGGGCAAAGTTCTCATACTGCTTCCTTTCCTTCCTGGACACCAAGAGACAATGTCCTTAGGAAGAAGGGTTTAGGAGTAAGACGGATGGGAGGTGGGCATGGTGGGTCATTCCTTTAATCTCAGCATTCCATAGTAAGGGCTGGGCAGATCTCAGAGTTTAAGACCTACATGGAGAATTTCAAGATTGCCAAAGCTACATAGAGAAACCCTGTCTTAGAAAAATGAGGAGGGTGTTGATTGATCATTCATGGTTCAAACTTGTTCAAAGAAAGGTATCCAGATATGTCCAGATTTGGTGTTTGAGAGGGGGACATGGTGGAAACCAACCAAGTTTGGTAGACAGCAGGCATGGCGAAGTCCACCCTATGCTCCACCCTGAATTATCCTGGCTCAGAACTCTGGTTAGCAGATTTGTTAACATCCATTATTCCTACTACCTTGAATGTCTTTCTTAACTCCAACTTTTCTCATTATGAGAAATCTTGCTCACATGAAATCTCCACACTGTGTCATTAACTGGACGTTTAGCCATATAAGACGATGTCCACTTCAGGAAACCAGGCAGTGCAAGGCACTCAGAATCCTGATGGAGAGCAGTGGGAGTGGAGGGGCGATGTCTAAGTTGATAAAGAATTTGCTATTCAGTCATGAGTGAAGGTCACTGATGACCAGGGAAAGCCCAGACATGGAATCATGCTCCTGTAATCATAATGCCAGGGAGGCAAAGATTGGAGGATCCCGTAGCTCACAGTCTGCACAGTGGCTAAGCTCCGGTTCACAGAGAGATCCTGACTCAATAAAAAGATTAGGAGCAATGAAAGAAGATATTTGACATGGACTTTGGCTTCTATACGTGTGTGCACACATACATGAACATATATGCAGGTGTGTGCCATACACACCATACACATAGCACATTCACACACACAGCACACACACATACAACACATGTATACAATATGCACACTCACATAACACAACACACACAGCAATATACACAAAACACACAACACATGCATACAACATACACACCACACACAACACATGCACACAACATACATAACACATACACACACAACACAACATAACACACACAGCACACACACACACAAAACATACACAACACATGCACACAACATACACACAACACATAACATGTACAACACACACATAACATACAACACACACATAACACACATAAAACACACACAACACATACATACAACACACAACACACACACAACACACACACAATGCTGCTGATACTGTATTAACAGGACACTGACTGTTTCATCTCGTGATGAACCAGATCAGAATGTTAAATCTTAATGATGGGCTTTGGTGTCATTTCTCATTTAATACACACTACCCAGATCCAGGCCAGCCTGACAGGCTTGTACTCAACAGCTGTCAAAAGTGCCATTTAACCCTGGACCATCAGCTCCTCCTAAAGCCCCACGTACCACATCGTTTGTCCGTGCATCTGAACCCCCATCCCCACAGCCCCCCGTGCCGTGAATGGGCATGTGATCACATCAAATGAGTACTCACTCATCAACCTCGAGATACTGAATGTTGGTCAGCCAAGCATCCTGGACCAGTGAACCAGGATGCCCTACCCCATCACTAAATAACATGGAGACTTTAAAACAAAAAGAGGGCGATCTTTCTAGAGTACAGGTAAAACAGGTCTACGGTTCTCAAGGGACTGGAAGACCCACATAGAAAGTGAAAACTGGAAAGTTCATCCGAGGCACCATCCCTTGTCTTGGAGGCACACTGCTGATTAAAATTGATAAAGCATCAGTTAAGACAACAGAAATGGTTTCTGTATGGACCAAGAACTGTGATTCCTGGGGACCCAAAGGTAAGAGATGTGTGTAATTGCCCATATGTAGCAAGCAGGTCAGGACAGCCAAGAAAGAAGACCTGAGACAGGCACAGGACACATAACTTACATACTATAGAATTATGTGTTAGATAGCAGTGATTATTAAAGAATGAGAGGGCACACCAATATTTAAAGTGTTTCTTGGTTTGTTTAGACTCCGATATGCTGGGACATGTTCAGATGAAATCAGCTTAAACAAAAGCTAAGTGCATTTCAGCTGGGATGCGTTAGACACACTCTGGTCTGCAAATACATTGTCTCAGCTGTCACATTCTCTAAAGGTTGCAAGACCAGGGATTTTTCAGCACTGGGAGGGGGGGGGAACCCTGTTTACAGGAAGTGAACTTAGATTCATGCAAGTGCTTTGAGCAAATGTATTCTTTGTAATAATTGTATTACACAAGCCAGAGTAAAAATAGCCAGATAATAGAGTTATCACTTGAAACAATTAAGTAAAAGATTGAAAAATGCATCTCTAATCAAAAGAGTTCATCAGTTCACCTGCTGAGCAGGCTGGAGAAGGCAGACCTGGGGTCCCGCAGGCTCTATGCAAGTGCTGGGCTGCATTTAGTACAAGTTCACAATGGGCTATATTTGTGCCAAAGAATCCACAAAAATAGCTTATTGTATGAATGCAAAACTAAATCGGCTTCTACGTATTTAATAAAATTCAGTCAACTGAGCAAAATAAAATCAGTTTGCTTTGAATTAAAGAGGATATATTTGCTGTAACCAGAGTAACACCATATGGCATGTAAATTTCAAGATAATTTGAACTTCATAGTTATCATAACACCAGCGAGAGGATGCATCTCTCAACTGAATCCATGCCTGGAGAAGACTCCGCAAAGGAACAGCTGAGGTGCGTGTCTATTTCTGGGTTCTGGCTGTGTCTTTTCATGGTGTTTAGCCACATCCAGAGGACATGTTCCTTAGAGGATCAGGAACAAGAACAGGAGCCACAGAGAGGGAGAGCCGACTGTCACTGGGAGTCCATCCTAGGCCTCATCTCCCCCACTGACCACAAGCTCTGCTATCCAACTTCCTTTCACTCAAGGGTTTCAGATTTTGTAGACTCCAACCAGGGCAGGCCTTGTCAGATCACTTCTCCCTGGGAGGCATACACACCACGCTGTGGCTGTGTGCAGTTAAATAGCAGAACTCGATGTGGGGGAGCTCAAGTTGAGTAGAATATCCCACAGATGGACCCTCTTGGGAAGAGTAATCAGAAAGAGTAGCCTCTGAAACATGAGCTAAGATTCCTGAACACACCCTGAGACATGGGGCTCCTCCGAAGACTTCCCTGTGATCCTGGAGTCCTGTAAGGCCCTTCCTCAGTCACCCAGCATCTTGTGTGCTGCTTGTAGTGTTCATCCCAAGAGAGGCAAGCAGGCATACCCCTTATGTCAGAAAAGAGGGAGATGTCAGGGGTTAGGGAAACAGAAGTCAGAAGCTCGCGTAGCCACGTTTGTCTCTCCCAGCTCAGAGGTTGAGTTTCTTGTTCTGTTTCTTATTCCTCTCTAATCTGTATTTAATTAGCACTGAAGCTTCCTGGTCACCTTTCTCCTTCAATGACGCTCTCACATCTCAGTCACCCGATGCCTTCTCTGCTGTTTGCTGCGGCCACGCTCGATTGTTAATTGACCGAGCTCAAGCTCATAGGCAGCCAGCGTTTCATGGCTAGAGTGTACGGGGAAGACAGGAGCATTCATTTACTGATCTGACAAGAGACAACAAGGACAACACCTCAAGGGGCTGAGGGTGGATTGAGAAAAATAGACAGGCATCAGTGCAAGCTGCTCTGTTTACCATAGAGTGTTTGAACAGGTGAGTCCGTCACAGCGTGCTTGGGACAAAGCAGGCTGTCCTGGGTGTGACACACAGATGTTCTGCAAATCACACATGGGATGGGTCGTCTAGGGCAGGTGATGGAACCATGGGCAGTGCCACCCAGGGCCTTCTGTAGACATTGTAAGCATGTCATTTCTCATGAACATGCCAGGCTGATTTATTTACAAGCCTGTTCCAGTGATGTCTCATAAATGCACGGAGACATGTTAGAATTAAGCAATTATGCTGCTGGGGTGAAGTTTAGTGAGGTCTGTTTCTTGGGCTAATACAGGACACTTACTTGAGGCATACCTACTTGTTAGTAATAATCAAGCCCACCCAGAGACTCACAGACATTCCCTCAGAATTAATAGGCAGCACAGACCAGTTAAAACAATCCAAGAGCTTTACCTACTTAGAATGTATAAATAAGAAAATAATATCTTCAGTTCTTTAACTAGGAAGGGCATTCCCCCAGAATGCCTTGTTAGTCTAACCCTGAGTGGGATACTGTGGACCAGCCCACCTAAAACCACTGCCTTTAGAAAGGCAGCAGGCATCTGTGGAGGGAGGGGACTGTTTAGCTGCCCTAGGAGGCTGCACAAGTTCCTTAGTGCATAAGGGGTATTCTTGTTATTTGTCTACTTCCATCCAGTGGTTCTGTTTCAAATGGCCATGTGGGGAAAGAGCTATCACCAGCCTTGTTAGCCAAGGCTTGTTAACCAAGATGCTAGACCTCTGTGCTCTGTAAAACATCTGCCTGTGGTACCCAAGCAGACAGCAGTATCTACCCCTCCGAGGTAGATACTGATGGCTAGGTCAACATCTGCCCCAGAGGAGTCATAATGACAGTTGGCCCTCTCCTGTCTCTAGGTATTCAAACTTAAGTGGCACAATAGGTATCCTAAGCTGAGGGTTGACATAAAACAGTCTGGAGGACTGACCACCAAATGGAGAACTTGCAGGTCCCCAGCCAAGAACTTTGAAACATCATGTGTACAGGCTTCCTAACTGTTGCTGTGATAAAAATGTCCCAACCTAAAGCAACTTAGGGGAGAAAGTACCAGCCCCCAATTCCACATGGCTATCCATCACTGAGGGGAAATAAAGGCAGGAACTTGAAGCAGTTAGTTACATCTCATACACACAGTATTGAGCAGAGAGAAATTAATGCACACATGCATGTTAGTGCATGGCTCACTCTCTACATTTATAGAATCCATGATCCCCTGCCTAGGGAATGGTGCTGCCCAGAGTGATCTGGGTATTCCAACAACAATTAACATAATCACAATAACGCCACACAGATATGCCTACAGGACAACCTAATCTAATTTTCCACTGAGACTTTCTTTCCAGATGGTTCTAAATGCCACGTTATTGTCTCAATAAAGAAGGCCAACCATCGCACCATGCCACACCCTAAGTTACAGATTACGGAACAACCTCTTTGGGCAACTAGCAGGAGAGGTACCAAGCAACCACAAGAAGCACTCAGAACTTCACATAAGATGACAGGCCACAGACCATACAAGAAGCATGTTTAAGACTCCTGAGGAAATAAAATAGATTGGGAATATGAGAAAAGGAACAAGGAACATATTTGAGGAAGAAGAAAAACAGATTTTAAAAAGAGCAAAACAAAACCCTCAGAAGTAGATGGTCATGGAAATGAATATCCAGACATGGATTAAGCATGAGACACAGGTGCCAAGGAAATTACCCAGAGGTGGGTGCGGGTGAGACCGAGGTGACAACATCAAAGATAATCTGAGGAAGGAAACAGAGAGTGAGAAATGTGACATCCGCTTGAAGATGCTGGTGATGAGAGAGAGGGAGAAAGAGGCAGAGAGAAGTCCCAGACCCCTTATCTTTCAGGTCTGGTTAAATGGAGTTCACTTGAGGAGATGCTGACCAGCTGTCTCGAATGGCTTCAGCTTTTAAAACATCATGACCCTGTAGTAAGCTAGACATGATGCATGCATGTGGAATGGTGTTTGTTTCATCCTTCTCAGATGAAGAGCTTCAGCGCACAGAGCTGGGTCTGGGTTCTGACTCTTACAATGTGGGATGCTGGGCGGAGTCATACAGACCACACATGGCCACAGTGAACACCGTGAACCTATGAACAGAGAATGCGTATTGAACCTGTGTGTTCAGAAGGTGGAGGGACATCCTGTGACAGGTCAGCGATGGTCACAGAGCAGTAGGCAGTAGGCACACTGCTCTATTGGGGGAGGGAGAGAGGGGGGAAGGGGGGAGAGAGAGGGGGGGGGGGAGAGGGAGGGGGAGGGGAGAGGAAGGGGAGGGGGAGAGAGAGAGCACTCTTGTCTATTCACCAAAGAGGACACAGGAGTGTCACAAGGTGAGAGGCAGCTGGAGCAGAGCTGCTATGGCTGACCGGCCGGGACAACCCTGAAGACTGAGAGAAGGAGATGTTGATGGGGTACTTACAGATAAAAATGGCTGAAATAGTGTGTTTCAGAGTTTTCCTATTTTGGCAACTTCCAAACTGAAGCTCAAGGTTGTACAGTTTACAAGAGAGGGTGATGCCAAGCTGCTCAGCCTACAGAGGCGAGCAGGCTGCTCTGCAGAGGGAGTCCTGAGGGCAGGAAGAACTGCCTCAGTGCAGGCGTCATCCTTCAGTATGGAAAGAACCCTCGCAGGAAGAGGCCATATAGGTCCAGAAGGCACTGCCTGGCACAGACAGCTTTAGGAACCGCCCTGCCAGCTACCCTGTGGCCCTGTGAGCCTCAGAACAAGGTCCTTTTCATTCATAGCCCCACCTCAGCCAGGAACTTTTGATGCTACTCTAGGTATCTCCGTAAAGTATAAAAAACAAGTATATAAATAAAGCATTGTATAATAAATCATAAAGAAAATTATCATCAAATGTCTCCTTGGTACTCATTTTATCATTTATTAAAATGGAAAAGAAATATATATTGTAATGGGATAGCTTATTTATTTTTACATAAAACTCACCCAGTTCCCCAGGCCCCTCTGCACATCTTGAGTGTGGTATCCCTCTAATCACGTTGAAACAAACACATATCCTATCTGAGTGAATTTCATGTTTATAGCAGCACAGTGATTACTGGTTACATCAAAATATATCCCAAACTGGTGGCCAGGGATGCAGAGATTAGTCATAGCCTGTGAGAGCCTGTGAGCTTTCCTATGGCCCAGAAAGCTCAACCACAACAACAACAACAACAACAACAGCCACAATCACAACTAGGTAAACACTGGACAAAAGAGATGCGACACCTGTGTAGCAGTGTGTAGCACTTATGTCTCCAAAGCCCAGAGCAACCTGCCGACTGCAGAAGACTTCGCAGAGAATAATATATGTAAAATACCAATATGTACACACACACACACACACACACACACACACACACTCTCGCAGAGACAGCAGGATGCTCCACCTGGATTAGAAGATTTCTGCAACAGTCAGCCAGGAGGGAAAGCAGATAGAAAAGGCTGTGGGCGTGGTGCCTTGGCCAAGAAACCCAGCCTATCTGGAGAGACTAGAGAAGGAAGGCTTGGGGGGGGGGGTGGAGGGGATGGGGGAAGTGGCAAAGGGAGGCCACCTTCCAGCCTCACTGTGGGCTAGTGCCCGGGCCTGGAGACCCCAGGGCCTTGGGCTATCTTGGGCTATCTGCCTACCACAGACACCTCCACAGAGTCCCCTTTCCAGCAGCTGCACTGCCAGCCACTGCAGTCTCTTGGGTGACTCTATGCTTTGTAGCACAGATGACTGCAGGGAGCACAGTTGCTCCCCAGGGTCTGCACATCACGATGTTGCCCCGTGTCCTGGCCACCCAGCTTCTTGGGTGGGGCATTCCCAACAGAGCCCTAAGGTTGGCAGACACAGTGTGAGCCCTCGCCACCAGCACCATCACAGGCGTCACCTTCGCTGTTTGTGGTTACCCTGCCACGTGCTGAGTCCTACCATGGCTGCTGTACTGGATGATGTACACACGTCTAGGGTTGAGTGGGTTTACCCTCTTAACTTAGCAAAGGGTTGATAAGAATAAAACCCACCCCCGCTGAGGCTGCCTTGAGACAGCAGCTGGGGGAGGGGGGCATCAGCGTGACAAGCCTGGCCACCATTCCCCATTCCTTTCCTGACAATTTCTCCCCTGTTCCCCTATTTTCCCTCTTAATTTCATGGTCTCTGTTTATTTAAAGCCCACTGTGCTCTCTTGATGGGTTAAAGGAGATGTCCCTGTAGTCGTGGGAATATGAACAACTTGTCTGCAGTGTGTGTGGGGTCTCTCCCTCTCCTTCTCCCTTTCCCCACCTCCATCCCCTCCCCTTCTCTCTCTTTCTATCTCTCTGTGTCTCTGTCTCTCTGTGTGTCTCTGTGTGTCTGTCTGTCTCTGACTGTCTCAGTCTCTCTCTCTCTCTCTCTCTCTCTCTCTCACACACACACACACACACACACACCACACAGTTTAAGATGTAAACAAACCCTCAGCTGCCTGTTCCAGACGCTATGCCCGCCATGCCTCCAGGCCATCCAGCCAGATGGTGGTGAACTCTTACCCCTCTGGAATCGCAAGCCCAGATAAACCAGCCTATAAGATGCTTTATCACAGGAATCTAAGAGTGGTGCTTGTGTGTGCATGGGTGTGGCGCCTTCCTTTGGCGGTTGCATTGCTGAGCAAAACTGAGCCTCCCTCCCCCAGCAGCTGTCGGTTGCCAAGGGCTCCTCAGCACCCTAGAGCCTTCATGACCCACCCCCTCTCTCCACTGGGGTTTGTCTGGCTTGATCCTTCGCAGGTCAGTGCACACTGCCATAGCTATTTGGTGGCCCTATGCCACTGAGGCACTGAGCTGGGAATCAGGCAGGACAGAAGTATGTTCCAGACCTGGCTGTATACAGCTGGCACAGGTGTGCTGAGTCGTATGTCAACTCCATGCTGAACATCAAGGTTTGGTGTTTTTGTTTGTTTCTTAATTTCGGTCCAATAGTAACTTCCAAGTTCTGATTTTTTTTAAGTATGTAACTTTATCTTTACATGCACATGTGTAAACAGCATAACCTGATCCCAGAACTCTACAAAGCGATCCTGTGACCCACACGTTTGGTGTGAGACTGAGGAAGTCCCCTAAAACACACAGAATGAGTACACCAGGTCTCCCCACCCTACCCCCCCCCCCCATTTCAGGTCCTTCTGACAAACTCTTCTTCATTGTAAATTAATGAGTCTGACTACTTAAGGAAAATCTTTTCTTTATCTTCCGGCTAGCACAGAAACATGGTATATTTTACATCTCTCAGATGATGTTCAGGCCTAGGGCATGTGAGCAGACATTCCTACAAGAGTTTGAGTTTCTGTTTTTACTTTGGTTGTTGCTATCTTGTGACATGTAACATTACTCACATGGCCCAATGAGAATGGAAGAAGGGCCAGCAGCAGGCCTGGGGGGACTTGCTAAGAGCTCCTACCCAGCCCGCTGGGTCCCTGAGGCTCTAGTGCCTTTACACATTCCGGTTGCTCTACCATCAAAAGATAGCAGGAACAGGGGTTGTCTCTGACTACATCTCCTGCCTCTGGATCCCTTTCCCATAACTGTGCTGCCTTGCCTTGCCACAATAGAAGAAAACGCACCTAGCCTTACTGCAACTTGATATGCCAAGGTGGTTGATATCCATGGGAAGTCTCCCTTTTATTGAGGAGAAGGGGCAGAGGGATGGGGGGGGGGGCGAGTGCAGTCAGATGGAGGGCCTGGGAAGATAGGAGGGAGGGGAAGGTGTGATTGGGATGTAAAATAAACAATAGAAGAAAAAGATATTGGACTTCAGTAACTCAGATATGTCACTCATCATACAAAGCCCTGACTCAATTCAATCCAACAAGACTCTGGGCCTGACCCTGGGCAGAGCCACAGTGGGACAGCCACACAGACACGGGGAGGGACAACCCTGGAGTCCACTGCTTCCGTGGCCCTGAAAAACCTAACTGTTCCTTTGTGATCTTTTCATAAATGTGTGATTTCCATTGTTCTCTGTATGATGTCCATAGGAAAATGCTTCTCAGGAGCAGTGGTGATGGGGTGGCGGGCGGGGCGGGGCGGGGCAGGCACCGACACACTTGGCACTGAGTGGCAGCCCTTCATGCACGGAGTGGGCTGCCCTGGCCCACAGAGGAGAGAAGTATTTCTGCTCCCTCTCCCTGGGAAACCCGGTCTCCTTTCAAGTGCACTCAATGACTGAGCACGCAGCTTCGAGGAGGACAGAGCACGTATGTGCCACTGAACATGCATGAAGTGTGTTTACTGCTGCATATTTATGGGCTACAGGCAGTCCTCTGAGCTAAAGACATTGTTCTCTAAACGCTGCCCCACCAGTGCCAGCGCCAGCACCAGCGTCAGTGTCAGAAGCTCTGGCTCTGCTGCTACACGGTGGGTTCAGCTGACAGCTCTGTCAGAACATGAGCTTTGGCATGTGCTTACCCTGACAGGACAAAGGAAAGAGGTCATCCACTGTGCCCCATGACACTGTGCCCCCAGGCTGCCAAGGCCTGATCCTGATTGTCACTTTCATTAGATTTGGGGTCAACTAGGAGTTGTGATTTTGGACCAGCTTTGGAGTCCCTTTCTAGGAAAGATTAACTAAGGTGTCAGGGCTCTTGGGTAGCACTTCCTAGTGGTAGCCCAGAAGAGGGCTGGGGTATGGACAGTGCCTACCAGAGCTCAAAGGAGCTCAGACTAATACACAAAGGGGTAGGGGAGGCGCCATTCATACACAGAAGGAGGCACTGCAGGCAGGGCAGTGTGGGTGCCCAGTGCAGGGCAAAGGGTCCCACTTGAAAAGTCTGGAGAGAAAGAAACTGCTACCATAACTAAATTGAAGTGAGCAGCCACTGCATTGACTGGGAATAGTCACTAGAATGACACTTTACTAGAACCACGTAACAAGATCTGAAAGGACATACACACATACACAGTCACACAAACATACAAGCACACATGCATACATGAACATATATACATACATATGCACATGAGAGAAACACAGAAGCACACATTCATACATGTATACATGTACACATACACACATATGAACATACACACAAATATACATAGAAACACCTACATATACACACATACTTACATATAAGCACACAGAAACACATAGGCCCACATGACATACATGTACACCCTCATATGCATACACACTCACACACACACACACACACACAAGCACGCATGTGCAAGCTGTGAACATGATCCTGTGAAATCTCAGTGGAACCACCCAGTAGCCCTGCCCTTGCCCCTCTTCATTTCCCAAAGCTAAAACTCCACCTACCTATGCAGTCACAGTCACAGCAGAGCAAACTGAAGTCCACTCTACAGTCTCTATCTATGTCCATCCCACACCCCATAATTTACGGACAATGAAATAGATCTATACTTCTAAGAAGTAAGTAGGGTTGGGGGGATTTCAGAGACTGAGAGATGGGGCAGAAGGAGGCAGGGGCTTCCTGCTCAGGGGTAAAGTGCATCTGCGAGCTTCACCAGCTAGTGTCCTGCCGGGGTCCTGTGAGGTGGCAGGCATCTGGAAGACAGTGAGAAAGCCTGTCCCTACCCTGTTCAGACCTGTGCTATGTACTAGGGTTGCCCTTGGCTTTACTCTTAAAGCAAAGCTCATTGTGAAATCCACATTTTTAAAAGTTAGTGTTTTCATCCCTGGTGGACCTGGGGCAACATCTTCTCATCACAAAACAGTTTAGTCCTGAATAAAACCTCCTGAGTCTTCCCGGACAGATGTGTAAGGGCTCTGACTGCCGGGGTCTCAGCTCAGCTCAGACCATGGATGAGCAAGCAGGGGCCAGGTCTGGGTTTTCACCACCGCGTAAGTCATAAGCCAGTGTCCCGTTCTCTGAACGTTTTGGGTTTGGAAATAATGAGTACGTGATTAAGAACAAACCCCCGTACCCTGACCGAACAGCTAACACCGCCAAGCCCGGGATTAGTGCTGAGCTGTGTTCTGACTCAGGACGACTTTCTCTTTCCATGGCTGAAATGCACAAGCCCACTAGGATTCGGCAGGCTGGTCCTTTTCACTTAGTGAACTTCAGTAAACTTTCCCATATCTGAAGCCACCACGAGTCAGTCAGTGGAGGTTCCTGGAGGGCGGTCAACAATCCTCCCTCAGAGACATGGGGCTTGCTTTGTGGCCATGCATACATCGTGCTTTGATAAAATCAAACCATACAGCTTCTCCCCTACCCTGCCCCCCAACAACTCTCTCTTATCCACATGCTCCTCTGTTTGAGTTAAACTTGCTATGTTCACTCTATTTTTATATAGATGTGCTACAAATAACCGTGATAAAATTACAAGGAAGCATGCTCCCACCATAGATCACATGACCTTTGACCTTTCCCAATCAAATGTGAATTTTCCCCCCTAGAAATCTCACCAGAAATTCCATTTATGCTAAAAGATGTGTTTAACCCTCTTGGGTAATTCTTGTGACCCTTAGTTTATTATGTGAATTCTCCCTCAAATTTGACACAGTGTTTATTGATGTCCAAAATATGGTGGGGGAAGAGTTTAAGAAGTTGATTCTCAGGCCAGCTAGTGGTGACGCATGCCTTTAGTCCCAGCACTTGGGAGGCAGTGGCAGGCAGATTTCTGAGTTCGAGGCCAGCCTTGTCTACAGGGTGAGTTCCAGGACAGCCAGGGTTATATACAGAAACCCTGTCTCAAAAAGACAAAAAGAAGAAGGAGGAGGAGATGGAGGAAGAGGAAGAGGAGGAAGAGAAGGAGGAAGAGGAGAAGGAGGAATAGGAGGTGTAGGAAGAGGAGGAACAGGAGGAAGAGGAGGAGGATGAGAAGGAGGAAGAGGAGGAGAAGGAAGAGGAGGAAAAGGAGGAGGAGAAAGAGGAGGAGGAGAAGGAGGAGGAGGAAGAGGAGGAGGAGAAGGAGGAGGAGGAAGAGGAAGAGGAGAAGGGGAGGAGGAGGAGGAGGAGGAAGAGAAGAAGAAGAAGAAGAAGAAGAAGAAGAAGAAGAAGAAGAAGAAGAAGAAGAAGAAGAAGAAGAAGAAGAAGAAGTAGTTGTGGATTCTCTTCCCATGCTGAGCACACAATCTGAGATGAGGGGGGTCATTACCCACCTGAATACTGTAGCAGATTTTGACACAAGCCATTGAGGATGGGACAGCCAGGCATGCTCATACCAGCTTTGCAGTGCTGGCTACAGTCCCTAGTCAATCCATCCTCACTGTGGTGACATCAAAGGTGACTCTTGCTACAGCTACTGAGAGTCAACAGAGCCCTGCAGGAAGCTCTCAAAAGCACCCAGTGCCAACAGCAAAGCCAACAGCAAGAGATGCCTTTAGGCATAATGAGTTCATCCACTTAACGCTCATGTAGAAATCTCACTTTTTAAGACACAGTCACATAATATATGCAAAGACACTTGTTCAAAACTTCCATACATAGCTGCTTATTGAGTGGAGTGACTCACAAAGCCTTGTGATACCACCTGAAAAATAATATTCAAGCAAAAAGCTACACAATGTAACTAGTCTGGAATAAAAACAACTTAGTAACTTAGTCTTGAATAAAATTGCATGAGTCTTCCAAGATAGATGTTCAAACTTCCAGGGTCTGATCTCAGCTTAGAACACATGGATGAGCAGGTGTTGGCCAGGTCTGGGTTTTCACCACCACATAAGTAGTTTTCACACATGGGTCTTATAAACCATCAGGTTTTCCCTTACATAAAACTGTGTACCTGGTTGGTTGATATTGTTCTTCCTGTGGGGTTGCAAACCCCTTCAGCTCCTTCAGTCCTTTCTCTAACTCCCCCATTGGGGACCCTATGCTCAGTCCAATGGTTGGCTGCAAGCATCCGACTCTGTATTTGTAAGGCTCTAGCAGAGACTCTCAGGAGACAACCATAGCAGGCTCCTTTTAGCAAACCTTTCTGAGCATCCACAATAGCATCAGAGTTTGGTGACTGTATTTGGGATGAATCCCAGGGTGGGGCAGTCTCTGGGTGGCCTGTCCTTCAGTCTCTGCTCTGCACTTTGTCTCCATATTTGCTCCCATGAGTATTTTGCTCCCCTTTCTAAGAAGGACGGAAGCACCCACATTTTGGTCTTCCTTCTTCCTGAGCTTCATGTGGACTGTGGATTGTATCTTGGGTATTTGGAGCTTTTGGGCTAATATCCACTTATCAGTGAGCACATAGCGTGTGTGTGTTCTTTTGTGAGTGGGTTGGTGGGTAGAGGAACACCCTCATAGAAGCAGGGGGAAGGGGGATAGGAGAGGGAGTTTCTGGGAGAGGGGGAAACCAGGTAAGGGGATAACACTTGAAATATAAATAAAATAAAGAAAAATAAAGAAAAAAAAGTGTGCCTGAACAAATGCTCATAAGTCGTGGAGTCATGGAGAGTCACCTTTAAATGACACTGAAGTTTTTCTTTACCTTGGGAAAAAAAAAGTCTGTGAAATGTCTTCAGATTCACCTCAGCCCTGCTGGTAACCACTCAGCAGAGAACACTTCCCTGGGAGTTAACTGCTCAGCTCTCCTGTGACAGGTGTTTGCAGCCATCACAAGTTCAAACCACGGTGACTCAGCGCTCTTTCTCTCAGAGCAGGTGAGGAGCAGGTCACCTGCTCTCAGTCAAATGACTGCTTACCAGCACAGTTCAGAGCCTGACCTTTGCAGAAGAACGTTAGGATGCAAACCCACAATCCCACCTCTCCATCATCAGTCAACCGGGATGGGGATTAAGGGTCTCTTTTCAGATTTAAAAGCCTAAGTTTCCCGAGGCTAAACCCACAGATCATTTAAAGTGATTTGAAGACTAGCAATGACTGCATACGCTGCTTTCATTAAATCTCGATTTGCAGGGCTATAAATTATATTTATCTCCCGCATGTAATATAGTATGCACAAAAAGAAAAATGCAATAGTATTTACATAAGAAATAGGAGACAAGGAAAAGAAAAACACAGAAGAAAGCATAAACAAAAATGAAAGTTTGCTTTGGCCTTGGCTGGCTGGTCTGGTCTGTGTCCCTCTGAGGTGTGGGGAGAGCGCCCTCTTGTGGGATCCGCCGTGCATGCATTCTGCCTAGTCACAGCTAGACACAAGCTTTGATAAAGGCTGTTTTCATGAACTGGAGAGATGGGTGCCTATCCCCGCCCTGAGCAAGCTCTGCAGTTAGGCAGAGGTGCTGTGTTCTAGAGAGCCTTCCTGTGCTGTAAGCAGGGATGTGTGTGTAGGTGGACTTTAATACTGATGCAGGGTCTATCTGCATTTGTGTGGGACTTAGAATACCTCACAGCATGCACATAGCTGAAGTTAAAGATGCATCTGCGGCACAGATGCTAAGACCACAGGCAGAGACACTGGTCCTTTAGCCTAACAGTCACAGAAGGCATGCTAAGTGTAAAGCCCCTGCAGGCCCTGGACTTCTGCACAGGCATCTTACTGCTTCATGTAGATAACAAGCTGTTCTCTGGGTGTGAGAAAGGGACAGGCAGCATTGCAGGCTGCAGGCTGTGGTGGTCTGCACACTAGACACAGCGTACTTCATCAACGTCTTACTAGAGAGAGAGAGAGAGAGAGAGAGAGAGAGAGAGAAAGAGGGAGAGAGAGTACACATGTGTGTGTGTGTGCCAGTGTGTTTGTGTACCCATGTGTGTGTGTGCTGGTGTGTGTGTGTCTGTGTGTGTGTGTGCGCTTGGGGAGGGAGAAGGAGAGAGGATTGTGTTAATTCAGATGAGGCTTGTTCGGTTTAAGACAGAGGTCAGCAAGTTTGTGTAGAATACGGGGGCAAGCAGATATACCCTGCAGCGCCCAGCACGGCACCCCGCCCTCGTCCTCATGTGACTAGCAGCCACTAGCTGTTCATACGCATGTTGATAAGACACCTGCTTTTTTGCAGGTTGCCCAGATCTTTGTGGCTCCTGAGCACCCTGCTAGGGCTCCTCACAGGGACACCCCAGGTGCATGGCTCTGTAGCAGCTTTAGGGCACTGTAGCCTCTCTTCCGAGAGATACAATCATCTGATGTATCTGTGCATGAAGTCACCATTGAGCTCCCTGTCCCACACTCTGATCACACTGTTGTCCCCCTTGCTGTATCTCAACACCACACATTGCCTCTAACCCCTGGGACTTATCCTCAGTTGTCCAGGATACTGCCCCTAATTGCCTGCATGGACTCAGTAGGTCTTAGGTCAGGAGCTGTCTGAGGTATCCCCTCTCGTCTGAGATAGCCATTGGCTGCTGCCTGGCTCCCTGACATGACTTATCCCGGAATCACTCTGATGACTACACACTCATGTATCACACTGTCCGCACAGAAACACAACAGACTAAGCCAGACAGTTCAACGTAGAGAAGTAGTGATGAGCTGGAGATTCCGTGTCCCAGCAGCCGCGGTTCTAGGTAGCATTCACTCCTTATAACTTCTAATTTTCATCCAAACACAAATCCATCCCAGTGCTGTGTGGGGTCCTGACTGGCTTCTGGCAGGAGGGAGTACAGAGCCAGTGTTCCTCAGGTGACCCTCTTTGTGACCTCACATGTCACCGTGACTGCATTTCCCCAAAGCTTTGACCTTCCATGAATAACCACCACCCTTGATTTAGAGCTGAGATTCCTCTTTTCCTTGTGTATACAGTGACTACTAGTGAACGCTGACTACCTGCACCATGGCCCGGCACGTTAGAAGACAACAGCAGATCAGACAGTGTGCCCCAAACAGCTAAAGGCACTGACATGTTTACAGAATGCTGCCTGAGGCGCCATACCATGGGTCAGCACGTCATTAGAACTGTGGTAGCTCACAATATTCAGGAAACCGTTAGAAAATCTTTAGTCACTCACCGGTGCGAACAGAAGTTACTAAGGTGAAGTCCACATTTTTCTTCTGTGGATAACCCATCCATCAACCAGGAGAAAATCAGAAAGCTGCCCTGGCCAGGAGGCTGAGCCACAAGCCTGGACTTCTCCAGCATATAAGTGGAAATTCTGGCTGGTTAGGAAAAGAGACGGGATTCTGTTAAATGGCATTGTTAATTCAATTTCCATAAATTTACATGCTAATTAATTATAAACCATGACAACGTAGCTCTTTTATCCATCACAGACATTCAAAAAAATAGGAAGAGACTTTATTTTCTACATTAGCTTAGGCCCTTCAGAGATGCTCAGCCCAAGACCTCAGGAGTTCAGAGCCCCGACTCCTGCTGCCACAGCCTATATGGTCCCTGGGAACAGCTTGTGTAAGATGTAGTTAAGTCTGAGGGACTAGAACTGGTCTGTGCTCGTCAGAAAAGTTCATACTTTATATAAGAGCTCACTCTTTGTCCAGCAGTCCTATCCCTTTAGAGAAATGTGCCACTTGTGTGGAAGATCTACCCTTATTCCTTCACACAGGATTCCCTCTGTGTTAGTCAGGGTTCTCTAGAGAAACAGAAGTGAAAGAATGAACACACACACATACATATATTTATTACAATATATTTATTATATAAATATATTTAATACATATATTTATTAGGATGGCTTATAGGCTGTGGTCCATCTGGTCCAAAAATGTCTACCAATGGACGGTCCAAGCAAGAGTACAGTAGTTGTTCAGTTCACAAGGATAGATGTCTTATCTGGTCTTCCTGATACACCAGAATCCCAAAGAGGTAGGCTCTAAAGACAGCAACGGAGAGAGACTTGCTAGCAAGAGCAAGAAGGCAGAGCACAAGCCGCCTTCTGCCATAGCCGTTATATAGGCTGCCACAAGAAGGATGACCCAGATTAAAGGTGGCTCTTTCCACCTCAAGAGATCCAGATGACAAGTGGGTCTTCTCACTTCACACGATTTGATTAGGAAAAATCCTTTGCAGGTGTATCCAGCCACTTGTGTTTTAGGTAGTTCCAGATTAACTAAATAGTAGTCAACCAAGAATAGCTGCCATGTCCTCAGTCTGCAGTGTGTGTGTGCACAAACATGAGTGTGCACATGTGTGAACATGTGTGCATGTATCAAGTGTGTGCATATGTGTATGCATGTATGTTGACATGTATGTTGACATGTGTGTCAAGTACATGTGCATGTGTGTGCCTTGCATGTATGTGTGTCACATGTGTGTGTGTGTTTTATGTGTGTGCCTATGTCTCAAGTGCATATCTTCATGCTGATCTGACCAGGGAGAAGTCTAAAGTTGAGATCTTATAGTTTTCATTCATTTTTATTTTAAAAACAAAAAAGTTTGGTGATTTTTCTACCAGATCTTAAGTGTGAAATAAGTTACAGTCAGGAGAGGGTGCATTTGTCTCTGTGCAGGTGTGCCACAGGTCACCACCTGCCCTGTCCATGGTTTTCTGTGTCAGGTAAGAAGCGCCAGGTAAGAAGTGGAGGCTGAGAGGTCCTGGTGCCTCTGGCCTTGGACCTGGGCTGATGCACACACTCTCCTCCCTGCAAAGACTTCAGCTTCAGTTGAAGCACTGATCAGATGCCAAGTCACGAGTGACTGGAAAACCCTCATCTAAATTCCTAAGCAGGGTAATTATTAATCATGCTAGTTAGCACATCTCCAGCAGTGAATTAAATTGCTTGGGATTAACGGGTTCTGACGAGCAAGATTGAAAGAAAACAGCATTTTGAAAGAGCATCTACATGCAAACTCAAACACAGGCGGAGCAGAGCCAAAGCAGAGAAGAGGCTGCGGTGTCTGACGTGAGCCAGGAGGTCAGGGAAGCAGTGGAGCTCTGGGTGTGAGAGGTTCCAGCACTAACTGCAGCCAGGCCACCAGAAAGGGCCCCTCAACTGCCAGCCTGACCTGAACATGTGTGTTTCAAAACAGCTTTTGTGTTGAAAATGGTCTTAACCATAAATGTGGGTGTCACCCTTCAGGGTTGTCTCCAGACATGTACATATGATTATAGTTCTCCACGTTTGTTTGTACCTGTCTTAGTTAGGGTGTTATTGCTATAAGGAGGTGCCATGACCAAGGCAACTCTTATGAGGACAACGTCCAATCGGGACTTATAGGTTCAGTGGTTTAGTCCATTATCATCAAGGTGAGAACATGGCAGCGCCCAGGCAGACATGGAACTGGAGAAGGAGCTGAGAGTTCTACCTCTTGATCAGAAGGCTGACAGGACAGATTTTCTCACACTGGTCAGATTTGAGTATCTATATAAGACCTCGAAGCCCTGCCTCCACAGTCACACACTTCCTCTAACAAAGCTTCCTCCAATAAAGGCCACACTTCCTGACAGTGCTGTTCCCCATGGGCCGAGTGTATTCAAACCACCCACAATGCCCAATATTATGAGTAAGCACAGTATTTCACAGAAACAGGTCAATTTTTGTTCATTATTAAAGGAACTAGAAGACAAGAGTTACTCTTCTTCCTAAGACCTCCGAAGCCCATCTCTTCCCGCCTGGCAGACTCCCAGAAGACCGTGGGCTCCAGAGAAGTCAGCCTTATTGCCTGTGCCTATCTTCTTACTTCACAGCCTGGGCTCACTCACGCTGGGGTGAGCAGTCATCTACCCGTGAGCCATCATGGCGAGTGAGGGGAGGGGAGGAGCTCACCTGGGAAGCCATCCCAAGCTTTGTGCTGCTAAACCTGGTGTGTGTGGCCACTGTGTGCACCTTCAACGTCATTTCGCCCATCTTTAGTAGGAGGACAAGAACAAAGGCCATCTCAGGATCTCTCTGAGTTCCAGAGGGTTCCACTAAAGACACACATGACATCTCAGACATGACATCTCCTCAGTGCTGGTGGGCACCTTTATATTTTAAGCCCATTTCCTTATCTCCAAAGCCAAGGCTCAGGCGGGATCAATGAAAGCGCCACACTGAATGCATGTCCAAGAAAACATGTGATCCCAAGTAAGCCAATGACGGGATGCAGGTGAGGCCTTCCCTCTGGCCACCTCTCTCATTCAATTGAAATCAGGACTTGACAGAAAAGTGACAGGAACAGCCCCACACACTCTCATTAAAACAAACAAAAATAAAAAGTACCCCCAAACTCTTAATTTTTATGTTACCCAAGTAGGTCACACAGCCATGGCACACTGGAGGCGTTTCCTACAGTGAGTGGACTGTGGTTTTAACTGAATTTGATCTGTGGTTTTTCAGTACAGAGAAAAGGCTGAGAGTCAAGAGCTTCCCCAGTTTCATGCCGGGACTCTGGGTCTACATCCTGGGAAAGGCGTGGCCTTCCCACTGATGTGAAAGTGTAAGAAGAGAGAGCTGTGTTGACAGGTCCCTGCTCAAGCCAGCCCATAAGGCTTCACAGTGATGATCATCTCTATGGTGTGGAAAAGGAAAATGATTCGAAGAAGTCCACAGCTCAAAATTTGGAAAGGAGAGCAGGGTCATGCCAGGCTCCAGTGGCTCCTAGCTAGTTCCAGGGACCTTGGGCCTGGGAATTGGGTCTGCATTGCTTTTTGACCTGACTAGTGTCTGAGTTTGTACTGCAGCCACACAGGATGTTCTAAACTATAACCTTACAGATTCCTGATGCCCATTGTCCTTCACTTGTAAGTTTCATGGGAAGTCACTGTTCTGAAGGAAGCTGTCCCCATGCCAATGTGTTTCTGTAAGAGAGGGAGTCTCTTTGTTTTCTGGGATGTGGGTGCCTATTCCCACAGTATCTCCATCAGTCTTTTGTTAATGACATTCTGTTGACAACCAGGCCAATCCAAGGCTCTCTCAGAGGCCCCTGATGAAAGGACAAAGGGACCCTAGTTCTGTACCCTGACCAGAAGCAGATCTGACAAGGTCTGGTGTGGGCCTAGGGTCAGGGCCCTGAAGGAATCTGATTCCTGGGAACTTGGCTTTTCACCTGAAGAAAGCCATCAGCTTTGAACCTGCTCTGTGTTATCTGTGGCACACTTGGGATATCCTGCGCTTCTTTTCTGCAACATTGTTTGATTAGCTTCAACTGTATGATAGATTTCTGTTGACTCTGTCCCATATTTTACCCTTTGAAACTATATGATAAGATGCTGTGATTCTTAAAAATTTGCTTGGTAAGAGATATAGCTTATGCAAGACCTCTTTCCAAAAAGGAATCCCAAACCACCCAGGTTGTTGCCAAGAAAACTATAGTCTTCTCTCCACCTGATACCAAGGAAGGGAAAGGTACCACAGCTGAAAGCAACACCCTCATCACTCACTGAATGTGGAGGTTGAGCTGGTGCCTACACAGAGCCCTTCACTCCCACTTTTCAGAGTCTTTGGAACAGGAAGGCTCACTGCATGGTATCCAAAGAGAAATGTGACACCAACCCAACCACAAACTCTTTGATTTACAATGGTGTACTACCTGCAAGATATAACAGGGTAATGGTAGCACAAAATTGGTAAAAGAACCAACCAATATCTGGTTTAACCTAAGGCCTATTCCATAAGATGCAGCCCATACTCAACACTGCTTAAGTGGTCAAGCACAAGACTCTCCATAGCTCAGGGACCCAGTTCAAAGGTCAAAGCAATAAAATGACTGCTAATGACACTGTGCTCTGCTCCTAGACCAGCATCGCACTCAGCCACCATCCCAGACGCTTGTTCCTACAGCAGATGGAACAGATACAGAGACCCGTAGCCAGACATTGTGTAAAAAGGGAGAAACCTTGGAAGATTCATCCCTGAATGGATGTCTCCATCGGATCCTTCCTCATTTCCTTCCCCTCCGCAGAAGAGGAGGCAGAAAGAGTGTAAGACCGGAGGGGATGGCGGACACCAAAAGACCATGCCCTCTAAATCAACTGAACAAAGCTCATATGAACTCACAGAGACTGAGGCAGCATGCATCAGGCCAGCCCAGGTCTGCACCAGGTCCTCTGTGTGTTGTAGCATCCAGTGCCGTGTGCTTATGGGACTCCTGAGCATGTGAAAAGGGTCTCTGACTCTTGTGCCCTCTCTTGCGGTTGTCTCTTTGTCTTTTCCAATTCTGATGTATTATTCTTGTCTTACATACTATATTTCTATATTATATTCGTTGTATCATATGTTTCTTAGAAGCCTTTATTTCTAATGAGAGATAGAAAGTGAGTGGTTCTGGATGTGGGGGGAAGTAGGGAGGAACTGGGGGGAGTAGAGAGAGGGGAACTGTAAGCGGGATATAGTATGTGAGGGGGGAAATCAGTTTTCAACTAAAGGGAAAAATTTGCATGTGCTCTCCAGTGACTGACAATCTTGTAATTGTGTTCACTATAAAGGAGAGCTGCATCACGGGGACTGGGAACAGCATCTGCCAATCTCATCCCTCATCTCACAGGTGTACTCGTGTGGCGGTCTACAAACCTCTGCATTCTTGGTCAAGAGAGGTAAACGTCGGGGTGAAGGCAGTGGGCACAAACACAGGGTGCTTTCTGACTCAACGGAACTATCTTTGGCAAATCTTTCTTTATGTTTACACACTGCCTCCCTATGCACTTATCTGTGCGGTGAAGTCCCTCAGTCCCGAAGGATGATGGTTCTGCATTAGGGAATCAGGGATAACAGCTTCGTTAAATGGGTAATCAGCTGGGGACAGCACGGAGGTGGGAGCCAGACCAATAAGTTATGTGTTAATACAATTTATAAGAATTTTTTTTAAAAATCAGTTTTTAGCTGCTGGTTCATAAAACTAAGCCTGATGTCTTTTATGTTGCAATTTGTGGTTATATTCTGGCAAAATAATTGGTGTTAAATTATTTAAAAATCACTAATAACAACCATTAGAGAAAGCTTTAACATTAGTATTATAATTCTCTGTGGCCAATAAAATCACTGCTTTGTACATGCTGATAATTTGAGCAAATACCATAAAGTGCAAATGCACCCTGTCATCTTCATTTGCTTGACCTGATTTAAATATAATAGTCTTACTACAATTTCATTAGCTATTGTAATGAACATTTACAATTCAGCTGCTTTCAAAGCAGCTCAACTTGAGTGAATGAGCTCTCTTGGTAGTTTAAGTTAATGCATCTTTCATTTTTATAAAGTGTGTGAGTGCATGCCTGTGTGTGTGTGTGTGTGTGTGTGTGGTTTGTGTGTATTCACCTGTGTATGTGTTGTATGTGAATGGTGTGTGTGTGTGTGTGTATACACCTGTGTGTGTATGTGTGTGTGGTGTAGGTGAATGGTGTGTGCCTGTATGTGTGTGTGGTTTTTGAGGTGTGTGTGGTATGTGTGTGTATGTGTGTGTGTGTGCAATGTGTGTATAGCTTTTGTGGTGTGTGTGTGTGCATGGTATGTGGTGTGTATGCAGTGTGTATAGTATGTGTGTGGTTTGTGTAGTATGTGTGTGTGTGTGTGTGTGTGTGTGTACATCCTGGTGAATTGTCTGGCATGCATGTGAAAGCCAGCAGCTGTCATCAAGCATTCTCTTCTGTGACTTTCCATCTCAGTGTCTGTGGCGATATTTCTCCCAGGAGCTCAGTGCTTCAGCTGGCAGTGAGCTCGGCTGGTCTGCCTGTCTCTGCCTACCCAGTTCTAGGGTTACAGACATGTGCAACTACACTGCTTTTGCCTCTGCTCAGGAGATCCAGACTCAAGTCCTCATCCTTGCAAGGCAGACACTTCATCAGTCATCTCTCAGCTCCATCCCCCTAGCGAGAGCCTTGGTTCCAAAGCAGGACATTATAGCACAGCTTCAGGAATATCTGATGTTACTTTTCCTCAGCTGTGAAATATTTGTTCAGGCTGGAGAGATGGCTCAGCGGTTAAGAGCACTGACTGCTCTTCCAAAGGTCCTGAGTTCAATTCCCAGCAACCACATGGTGTCTCAATACCATCTATAATGAGATCTGATGCCATCTTCTGGGGAGTCTGAAGACAGCTACGGTGTAATTACATATAATAAATAAATACATTCTGTGTGTGTGTGTGTTGGGTCACACACAACACTATGCTACAGCAGGGTCTCAGGGTCTCAGACACTGACATTCTGGAATATTCCCAGGCTTCTTTCCCACTTCATTTATCTGTGCTCACATGAACAGGGAAACAAGGCTGCCATGTCCTTCACTGGACCTCAGAGTATCAGACTAGCAGTGGGCAGAGGTCTCATCTTCAACTTAGAGCCTTATTAGTATAAGGAAGCACCTTTGTTGCAATCTTGCCTTAGTGTTCTGACTGCATACAACTGCTTTTAAGGCTCTGTTCTCCATTCCCTCACTACATCTGAGTACATCACTGTCACAATGAGAAGGCTCGCAGCACTCCTGAGCCTCTATTGTAGACATTCCTGTTGTTAACTGATTGGCATGGACCGTATCTTTACACTTTTACATCGTACGGCACACTTTTGTTCTCAAGCCCTGGGCATATGGTAAAATGGATAAGTCTGTCACAGAGCTTTCACTGGAGTCTCTTCTGCCCAGTATCAGCATCACTCTGCCCATTCTCCAAAGACTCAAACTTGAGTTTCATGATGAATCTTCTCAGAGTATACAATTATCAGTTTCCTTTTACAAAGAGCAGAGGTGAGCACTTGGGCTTCATAGAACCAGGACAAGTCTTCATGCTCCTCTGAGAACACGATCTCAGAACAGCCCCAACTTTCTGTGTTTTTTCCAACTAGTTTTATTTTCCTTAATTTTAAAATCCTAGAAAAATGATCACTAAAGCATTTGGCTAGGTTTTCTGATAATAACACAGCAGGAAGCTTTCTCAACTACAAATGTAAACAATGAGGTTGGAAGGGTCTTGATTAGAACAGAATGAGAAAGAAATGTGGAAGTTAAGGAGTACGGAGAATGCCTTCCATGATATCTGCAAAGTGGTTTTCCCAAGGGAAGAGGAAACCAAGTCATAAACAGATCCTAGAGAGTCAAACAAGTCACATTCAAAGCACAGAGAGTCAACCAAGACACATATAGAACCCAGAGAGTGAAACAAGTCACACACAGAGGCCAGAGAGTCTACCAAGTTACACAGAGTCCAGAGAGTCAACTAAGTCACATGCAGAGCCCAGAGAGTGAAACAAGGCACACACAGAGCCCAGAGAGTCAACTAAGTCACACGCAGAGCCCAGAGAATGAAACAAGTTACACACAAAGGCCAGAGAGTCAACCAAGTTACACAGAGTCCAGAGAGTCAACTAAGTCACACGCAGAGCCCAGAGAGTGAAACAAGGCACACACAGATCCTAGAGAGTCAACCAAGTTACACAGAGTCCAGAGAGTCAACTAAGTCACATGCAGAGCCCAGAGAGTGAAACAAGGCACACACAGAGCCCAGAGAGTCAACCAAGTCACACACAGATCCTAGAGAGTCAAACAAGTCACATCCAAAGCACAGAGTTAACCAAGTCACACGCAGAGCCCAGAGAGTGAAACAAGTCACACACAGAGGCTAGAGAGTCAACCAAGTTACAGAGTCCAGAGAGTCAACTAAATCACACACAGAGCCCAGAGAGTAAAACAAGTCACACACAGAACCCAGAGAGTGAAACAAGGCACACACAGAGAGTCAACCCAGAGCCCAGAGAGTCAACCAAGTTACATCCAGAGTCTAGAGAGTCAACTAAGTCACACACAGAACCCAGAGAGTTAACCAAGGCACACACAGAACCCAGAGAGTAAAACAAGGCACACACAGAGGCCGGAGAGTCAACCAAGTTACACACAGAACCTAGAAAGTCAAACAAATCATACCCAGAGCCCAGAGATAACCAAGTCACACCCAGAGCCCAGAGAGTCAACCATGTTGCACACAGAGCCTAGATTCTACTGCACTCCAGCCAAATTCTTTTCCTTGAGGAATCAGAGGTAGAATACGCACAAGGATGCTACATCCTAGTCACATGAGCCTGTTAAGTACTTTGGGGTATAACTGGGCACCATGGGAACTACTTGATAATAGAGTGTGACTGATCACCAGAAGAGGCTCCAGAAGTTTGCCTGCACTTTTCCAGTACAGCATGTGTGTGTGTGTGTGTGTGTGTGTGTGTGTGTGTGTGTGTCCTTGTGAGTGCATGCCATGTTGTACACATGGAAGAGGGCATTCTTTGCGCCAGTGTTCCCCTCCTGCCTTGTTTGAGACATGGCCTCTTCATAGCTTGTTGGTGCATACAGCAAACTAGCTGACCCATGAGGTTATGGAGGAAGGAGCACTGGGGTCTCCCCCTCCCATCTCACTATAGGGGCACTGGGTTTGCAGACGACACGTGCTGCTGCCCCTGGCTTTCCTTGGTTTCTGAGGACCCAAACTCGGGTTCTCTCAGCCACAGAGCAGCTTCCTCACCCACATTCCTCAGTGCCTCACATGTGCCTACAACAATTTTCTACACTAACATTCCCGATGAGTCATCATGTGATGACTCATGAGCTCTTTATAGGAGAAAGACAAGCAATACAGGGAAAACACTGCCCGGCACCTTTAGGGGCAGTTAGTAAGTTCCTGGAGTGAAGAGGATATGGATAGGGAGTCACTCTAATGTAACCCCAGAGGTGGGGTCTCTCTTTGGCAATGTGGGGACTAGGTTTGCAATGCCCCAGGCTCAGCATCAGCACAGGGTGGGGGAGGGGTTGCATCAAGCTCAGTAGGAGCCATGCTCAGTCAAACATCAGTGAGTATGAGCCCCCCACACCCCCAGAATGTCCTTCCACAGCTCGGAGCAAGCAGGTGGCCAGCGAGTGACCTGGGACGCAGCACTGCAGACAGACTTCCCATTCAGTCTGACCACAGTCCTCACCTGCACAGCCATGTGGCAAAGGACAGTCACAACCTTTCCTGTCTGGTCTCTGGGAATTTCTCACCTAGGAATCTCAGACTGTGCCCAGGACCTACTGGTCAGTGAGATCTTGAATTTTAAATGAGTGTCCAGAAAAAAAAAGCTAATATTTAAAACAGATAAGAAGTCGATTCTGTTTCATTTTCTTTGGTGATTATTTTAATGTTTAGATTGGTTGTAATTCAATCATTTAGAAAAAGTTCAGATTTAATTTAAACAGATCCCACTGGGGCGCTGTGTGAAGAAACTGCACATGTGATTTGTTTGAGTGTTTGCACTTTTGAGGGAGAAGGACTATCCCTGTCAGGTTTTTGCTTTCCTCCTGGGAAGGCTCACCTTGCACTTGAGAATATTTTCCATTCCCAGTGAAGTCTGAGCTTGAAACCTGACGCCTCAGGATGCAGAAGACAGCCCGGACTCCTCTAGGCATACCTGGTAATTGTTATTATAAGACAGTTCTAGGATACGTATAAGAGGCTTATAAATCCATAAGTGGTGGCGAGCGAATTCTCTCTGTTGTGTGCTGACTCGGGGTTGTCTAGATAGTGAACATCAGCTGCGCAGGCCCCATGGCCTCTGTCTCTCTAGCAGCGGGGGCCCTCTGCTGGCTACATGAACACTCACCTCCAGTTACGTGTTTTCTCCTTTGACAGAACTGCAGTTCCCAGTACTGTATGAGGCAACTGGATACATTGTTGAGTGTGGTCTTGGCGTGTCCAAAGGCTTCCAAGATGCATATGGCCTGCAGTACAAGAGAGAATTTAATTGGACTACTCCTCAAAGTAAATAAAAATGGAGAGTCACAGCAAGGGAGCTGGGAATATTCTGCTTTGTGGAGGGCTCTGTGCTATCCACATGAATGCTGAAGCCTTAAGGTTGTCCTTCCCTCAGATGGAAACTACAAGTGCACACAGGATTGTAGCTGCTGTTAATACATATGTGTTACATACTTTACCTCCCTGCATGTAAGTGGAGGCCAGTGTTCCACACACATACATACATATACACACCGCTCGGGGGCAGGGAACGGCTGATGGTGTACGTGCACACCCGTGGGGACAATGTTGGGTGTCCTAATTTGTCATTCTCCATGTTCTTCTCCTACCACAGGTCTTTCCCTGACTTTGTAGCTAAACTGACAGCCAAGAGGCTTCATATTCTCCCCTCTCTGCCCCCACAGTACAGGAGTCATAAGGTCCTACATGGCTTTCCTGGCTTTTCACATGGGTGCTGGAGTCTGACCTCAGACCCGTTCTATACTCTATAACAATTGAGCCCCAGACCCAGCTCCTTGATGTTTTTAAAAAGAAGAATTAAAAGTGACAGAAACCAGAGTCCTTCCTAATCCCTGGGCATGCACACACGTGCCTTAACATGCAGTCCTGGTGACCTCTTTCCTGGCTGCACCGAGGCCCACTGCAACCCACCTGCTCTTGCAGAAATGGAGCTAAGCAACTAATTAAAGTCACTATGGAGACCCCTCACTACCCTGTGCTTTGTCTCAAAGGTTGAGAGCCCAAGGAGGTTCTGAAATTCTAGTGTAAAGCCCCCCCTGTTGGACCTGGGGTCTGACATATTCTCTAAACAAGTTTCTTCAAATATTGAGCATGAATTAAAACCCACTTCTCATCCATCAACTGACTGTGACCATAGTAAGGATCGGGACTGAACAAGTCTCCAAATGTGTGGGAATGCGACAAATCCTTTCTCCTTCCAGACTCTACAAATATGTGAAATCCAGCTTCCAAGTCAGCCACCAGGTGGCAAAAGGCCACTCTACTGATTCAGTGGGTCCTCGTCCTACACCCTGTAATTTATTACATTATTTTTGAGATAATCATTATTCGTTTTAAGTGAATGTATTAAGTCTATTTCTTAAGTCTTTTTGGCATTTGTTAAATTTAGGCACTTATTAATTTGAGATGCATTCTGCATGATTGACTATTATAAAGCGACACTTTGATCCCAGTCACAAATCTAAAATGCTAAACGTAATAATGAAATGTGTTTAACCATCTGGCTTTGAAGCTTAGGCTTCTGAAGCGACATTAAATCTTTACAAGACTCTGATTTGGATCTGAAAATTAATACAACCAACCCAAAAGCAAATTGATAACATGAGAGACACAATTGCCAGTTCATTTGTGATCAATATGATTTATGTTTTTAAAAAATTACATTGAAGAGGTAGCTATACACATGTTAAAATTAACAATGTAATTCCTTCTCACTGCATGAACATACTGCAAAATAATAATAATAATAATTTTTGTTTCTGTATTACTTTATCTTTTCAAATTAAATCATATTTATATCCCAAAGTAGCAGTTTGGAAATCTTTAAGAATATGAAAAATTCTGCATTGTAAAATGTAATGTAATTTGTACATTTCTTATATATGAGGTGGTCATATAAAGTAACAAGATATCTTCCATTCAAATAAGTCTTACATATCTTGATATTTCAACCTAAATATGCTTCAGTATTTTTATTAGATATTTGCTTTATTTACATTTCAAATAGTATCCGCTTTCCTTGTTACCCTTCTGAAACCACTTATCCCATCTGCCCTCCCCCTGCTGACCCCCCTCCCAACCTCCTGACTTGCATTTTCCTATTCTGGAGAATCTAGCCTTCACAGGACCAATGGCCTCTCTTCTCATTGATGTCTGAAATGGTCATCTTTTGCTACATATGTAGCTGGAGACATTGGTCCCTCCAAAGTGTGGATACTTTGATCCTTATTGGAAAGTGGATCAAAATACGCATGGCTCACAGCCACCCAATAGAATGAGCATAGGGTTCCCAATGGAGCAGCTAGAGACAGGACCCAAGGAGCTGAAGAGGTTTACAGCCCTGCAGGAGGAACAACAGTATGTACCAACCAGTATCCCCAGAGCTCCCAGGGACTAAACCATCAACCAAAATAATTATTTTTAAAAGCCATAAAATAGGATGATTTAAAAAGCATTTTAGATTTTGAGGCATTTTTGTATTGTATTTGGGAATAAAGTGGCGGTTTATTATTTTATAAGAAAGAATATCATAAACAATGGGTGACATATGCCCAGACAGGAAGGGTGGGGCAGTAATCACATGATTACATGCATGCATTTTGTGTAGCTGCCTCCCCATCTCATGTTAGCAAAAGACACAATCTAAAGGTCAAGCAAGCCTCTTCAACCTCCAACCCCGTTCTGCTTTTCTCTAATCCAGGATGACTTTTGGGTGCTTGCTGCTCGCTGTGTCTTGTGTATAAAGCATGTGGCTTTGTGCCTGCTGCAGAGCAGACACATGCATGGCCAATAATGATTCTCTTTCGTTAGTGACTGACGATAGACACACATCTATTGTGCTTACTCTGCGTCTTCGTGCATCCTAACTTGAGGTGTGTGTGTAAATGTGTGTGTACGTGTGACGGTTTTCAACCTTCCTCATCAGGGTCTCCACTTTCCCATTAAGGAAAGGGAATCACCAGCTGTCAGGGTCACAGACTCCGAATGTCCTAGCTGGAATTTGAACCAAGGCAATCTGGCTGCACAGTCACGTGCTTCATCCTAAGTTCGTACTGACTTCATCCAATTTGTCTTGGATTTAGCAATAAAGACATGTGACACTAATATAAAGCTAAAGCCATTTAAGAGCTGTAAACTCTTAAGACCTTTTCAATGCAAGCTTGAAACTGCCCAGCTATTTTCTTCTTTATTAGCTTGTCAGCCAATAGGTGGCGCTAAATAACCGTATTAGGAGAAATGCTGAGAAAAACCTAAACTGGTATATTCCAGTCTCCTTTGATTCTGAAACATTATAAGAACACATAGCCATAAAAAATTAAATAAAAATATATAGGAAAAAACCCTACCTGCACCCTCAATGTTTACTGATTAAAATTTTATTGAACTGCTTTTTCCCATTTATACTGTTTTGGTAAAGTTTTAATAGTTAAAGTGACTATGTGTTGTGAAAGTAGCTACTTATATTGTATTTCCTAGAAATAAAAGCCCAGGGGCTCCCTAATGAATAGCCACACACCCATTAATCAAATTTAGCCTGTCATTCCCTTCTGTAAAGGACTTCTCAGGAAAGGCTTATTGAAATCATTTGAACAGAATTGAATGAGCCTGAAACTCATTTGTATGGAATGGGCAAGAAATCCTAGGCAATTTCTTTTTTTAAAAAATGTGGCTTTTCTGCTTCAATAAATCCAATGATGCAGAAAAGCCCCACTTCTGATCATCAAGATTCAGATATAGGGGTTAGAGACAGAGACGTGTTGGGGGCTTAGGTCCTCGCAGACTTAGGGCAGGAGAGCAGTGCCTCTGAGCATTGGACTACACCCGCCACTGAGCACATGAGCACTGCAAATCCACCGTGAGGCCTCTCACAGGACGGGGATGCCATACAAGACTGGACCTCGTTCAGCTCCCACCCTCCCTAGCATCTTTCAGACCCAGCTATGTCTTTGTCTCCATTCCTTCCCCATGGTTCCTGTGAGCGCCGTGCCCCAGGAACATGAACTGAGAGGCCACGGAGCTCTGAGACACACACCCCCTTAATCTTCTGGGAGAGGCTGCATGTGACTGTCTCTGTGTCAATTGCAGGAGGTTCTTTCAGCACCCTCCGTGTGGCAGTCGCTGGAGATGCCCTCTGCCCCATTCACTCTCGCTTGTATCTCTCCAGGTTCCTATACTTGTATCATCTCTGCTACCTGAACAAGACCTCCACTGCTTCTCTCACACCACAGTCTGCTGGAGATGCCACCAGCCTTCCCCTAGTGGGAGGTTTGCTTGTCAAGTCCCAGGCCCAGGCCCAGCTCTTGGCCTGTCTGCCAGTGAAAAGTCCCCCACTGAGGGTTCACAACCAGCCTCTCAGGACAGCTCACCTGCCTTCACCTGAGAGCTTCCTTTCCAATAAGCTGGCTCTCAATCTCAACCTCACTGCTCAATAGCTGTTTTCACCAAGGATTCTCTATCTACTGATTGGATTCAGCTAGCCAAATCTTTATCCCATGCAGAATCTAGTAGCCTCCACCTCTGAAGTCCAATGAATTTTACAGATGCCCTGTAATGTTACGCAGACTTACAATCAGTTCACAAATTCATTTGACGATTGCACAAATCCCTGCTTATTCCTTGGGATGCTTTGCTGAACCTGCATTGGGCTTCAAGAACTTAGACATGATATTTGTGTGGATGATATCTAATGTAGGAAATCCTACAGTTAAGATGAGATTTAAACTTGTGAAGAATGAAGAAAACATACAAGCCTTTTCACTTGAAATATTCATGGAACCAGGGGTTTTGATGCCCCAGTGCCAGCAGACTTGGGAGAGTTACACCCAACTAACTCAACAGGAATTGGAAAGTAGTCACTTAAAGTAAATAGCAAAGTCAATTTACATGAAGTGATCAGACTGCATTTGAAAAATCACAGAGCCTGTTCTCTTGCCAATGATCATTTTAATAGATGATTATCTTAGCTAGAGATTTAGAGGGGAGACTATTGTTCCCTGTCATTTCAATTAAGTCAATAGATTCTGATATTTCCATTAGTTAACCAGCATTTATCTTATAACCATGTTGATTTATTCATGTTTTCATTTGGGAGTATCAGACGCTAGTATGTTAGCATATTTGAATAGAGGCTTGCCAGTCTTCCCAAGTTGTCTCCAACTGCTACATTAGAGCTGTGGAGTGAACCGATGTGTTGCTGAAGAGGGTGGACACTTAATAAATAGCTGTAGATTAAAATCATCCATGTTTACTGCAGCCACTTCTTTTAAAAGCATTGCAGGTTTATTGCTTGCTCTAAAGATTGCTTCAGTGTTGCTTTTCAGGCAATCCCCAGCAGAAGTATCAGCCCCCAGCATTCTGTGCAAACACACAGAGGCCTTTTCTTTTATCTGCAATCTTTGGCCATTGTGATGCACCCCTGTATTTGCAAGTCACCTTGCTTTTGGCCCAGTCCACTCACTCCCATATCCACCAGCCCGGAAGCCACTTACGTGCTTGAATCTGGAGTCAAACATGGTACAGCTGGCGCTGGCCCTGCTGGTCAAGTGCTTCATGATCTGCTTGCTGGCTTGGGTCTTCCCTGACCCTCTTTCTCCGCTGAGAGAAAATGGGGGAGAAACACAAATTGGCTTAGAAGAGGGAGAAAAAGAGCCGGAGATGATTCTCAGACCCAAGGGTGGTGGGAGGCATGGTGCTGGCAGGGACTAATGGGACAGCTCTACTGTCAACTGGATGGCTTTGTCCTAAACACAAAGCCAGCCCGTGCCCTGTCTTGTCAGGGTGTGTTGCATGTCAGAACGCCAGAGGGCCGCCTGGCACCTGTCTTCCTGTGGCTGAAGGGTGAGCCATGTTCTAATTAATTAATTAAAGTGCACTTGCTAGAAAACTGTTGAAATGTTAATAATTGAACTCTCAACTTGATGAATGATCTCTTCTTAGCTCCATCGCCCTGATTCATAGAAGCTACTGGGACAAAAACAAGTCACTAACTTTAAGATGTGACATTAAAATAAAGTTTGTAAAGCAAATTAAACATAATGTCTTACCTGGTGCTAATTAATAGAATATCTATTCTGGAGATACTCAACTTTGCCCGTTTTTACTGAAAATACATTCTCCCCTCACATTCTGTATCCTGATTACAGTTTCCCTTCCTTCTTCTCCTCCCAGGTCCTCCTCACCTCCAGTATCTTCCAGATCCACTCCCTTTTTGTCTCCCATTAGAAAAATAAAAGGCTTCTAAAGGGTAATAATAAAACAGAATAAGGAAAGATTTTAAAAACCCTAACACATTGGAATTGGACAAGACAAACCAACAGAAGGAAAAGAGCCCAAGAGAAGACATAAGAATCAGAGAGCTGCTTGCTGCACACTGAGGAGTGCCATAAAAACCCTGAACTAGAAGCCGTAATGCATATACAGGACCAGACGCAGACCCCTGCAGGATCTGTGCACGCTGCCTCAGTGTTTGTGAGTTCGCATGAGCATTGTTCATGTTTATTTAGATGGCTTTATTTTCTTTGACTTCTCAGCCCCTCTGGCTCTTACATTCTTTCTGCCTCCCTTTCTTCAGGGTTTCCTGAGTCTTGGAAAAAAGGGAACCTCTGCTGACTACAGTATGGGTCACCCTCTGGTGACACTGCTCCCGTGGCACAGGAGAAACAGTCAGTGAGTGAGAGCACATAACTTCAGCTGAGCTTCTCAGGGCTTGAAGGCCAAGGTAAAGAAGGCTGAAGCCGGCTCCCTCATCACCCTGTTCCCCATGGAGACCATGCCACAGCACACAGCTTTAAAGGAAGGGCCAGAGTGACTAACTCACTCCTAATTGTTTTCAACTCAGACTCAGTCTTGGTTTGTCTTGCTTATGAGGACTTGGGAGACTTTAACTTAAGGAAGAAATAAGGCTCCCCCCCTTCAAAAGTATATTGCTAGGCTTAAAATCTGCCCTAATGGGACATGAGTGAGGAGTTTAGGGGAGAAAGTTACCATGAGCAAATGAATGTAGAATTTGTGGTGAAGCAAATCTAGTCAGGTCTTTCACAGGTCTGTGAACACCCCCTCAGCAAAGCCTCCAGAGCCATCTCTCTGTAGCTCTTTGTGATAACTTCCTGAAGCAATGTTGAGTCTACTAAGAAAGTGTTTCCGTGTGTATTTGAGCAAGGACACATTGTGAGAGAGAAACATGAACAAAACCAACACTGGTGTTCTGCCCACACTGAAGGCTGAAGGCTTCTTCAGACAGAGACAGCAGCGCAAGTCTGACTTTAACTCTTCAGTGTTCTCTATCTGTGATCCCACCTGAGGCCGTCTTGATGCCTTTCTCTCAATCTTAATTTGAAGAATTTTTTTTTTTTTTAATTTATGGACAGCTTTATTTTTTTTTCTTTTTTTTTCTTTTTTTTTTATTCGATATAATTTATTTACATTTCAAATGATTTCCCCTTTTCTAGCCCCTCCCCACTCCCTGAAAGTCCCGTAAGCCCCCTTCTCTTCCCCTGTCCTCCCTCCCACCCCTTCCCAGTTCCCCGTTCTGGTTTTGCCAAATACTGTTTCACTGAGTCTTTCCAGAACCAGGGACCAATCCTGCTTTCTTCTTGTATCTCATTTGATGTGTGGATTATGTTTTGGGTATTCCAGTTTTCTAGGTTAATAACCACTTATTAGTGAGTGCATACCATGATTCACCTTTTGAGTCTGGGTTACCTCACTTAGTATGATGTTCTCTAGCTCCATCCATTTGCCTAAGAATTTCATGAATTCATTGTTTCTAATGGCTGAATAGTACTCCATTGTGTAGATATACCACATTTTTTGTATCCACTCTTCTGTTGAGGGATACCTGGGTTCTTTCCAGCATCTGGCAATTATAAATAGGGCTGCTATGAACATAGTAGAGCATGTATCCTTATTACATGGTGGGGAATCCTCTGGGTATATGCCCAGGAGTGGTATAGCAGGATCTTCTGGAAGTGAGGTGCCCAGTTTTCGGAGGAACCGCCAGACTGCTTTCCAGAGTGGTTGTACCAATTTGCAACCCCACCAGCAGTGGAGGAGTGTTCCTCTTTCTCCGCACCCTCTCCAACACCTGCTGTCTCCTGAATTTTTAATCTTAGCCATTCTGACTGGTGTAAGATGAAATCTTAGGGTCGTTTTGATTTGCATTTCCCTAATGACTAATGAAGTTGAGCATTTTTTAAGATGCTTCTCCGCCATCCGAAGTTCTTCAGGTGAGAATTCTTTGTTTAACTCTGTACCCCATTTTTTAATAGGGTTGTTCGGTTTTCTGTTGTCTTTCTGCAGTTTGATTATTTTCCTTACATTTTCAAGAAAAACCACGTCTGGAGGCATACAGAATGAGATGGGAGCAGAGGTGAATAGAAGAGGCAGGTTGAAGAAAGCCTGCCCTGTGAGGAAGTAACACTGTAACTCGGAGCGTGTGGAGACCACATGTGGAGCAGCAGATTAGTGTAGTAAGCTTTTCTTTCTCCGTGTTGTTTCTTAGATTTGAAAGCAGAGTCCTTGTATTGCTGTTTTAAATTTTCAAGAAATTTAATTTAGTTTCAAGATGAAGTGAATATAAGGCTGTTGGTTGCCATGGACTCTGCTACACTGGGTGAGAGAAATCTGCCTGTCCTGTCTAACAAGACATGTGCTTATTGGGAAGATAGACTGCAAACATGTTGAGTGGGGAAGGGGAATATGCCCGGGTGACAGGCTGGCTCACCTGAGGATGATGTTCTGTGGCCTCCGCTCCTGGAACAGCCTGTGGAAGGCTCGCTCTGCACAGGAGAAGAGGTGGGGTGGCAGCGAGGGGCTGCGCTGGCCCGTGGGGCTCAGGTACATCTGGGACACCTGTGAACATCAGACCAAAGATGGAAGACCAATCTACTTCTGTCCCTCATATGAAGAGGAACTCTTGAACCTGAAACATGTTGTTGGGTCTACAGTAAGCCAGGGCAGGGGTTGGTGGTGGGGGGCATCTAGAGAGAACCTAGACAATCACCCTTCCCTCAGCCTGATTCCAGGAGGCCTAGTGACAACATGGAGGTTCAGATTTATCCTCAACTTTTGGTCCACAATCCTTAAGCTATTCCCATGGCTTAAAGAATAGCACCTCACAAGTTTCCAGTCTGGTAGATACCTATGAAATAAGTTTAAACTGTGGCATTTCACATTACATTCCAAACTCCCCAATATTTGACATCAACATCCCAAAATTATCCTTGTGAGCATCATAAGAATTTATTTAAAGACTTAACAGAGATACAGAAATGTAATTAATTTCAGTGTCCTGGTCACCTATGGTTACTACTGGTACTCACTGCTAGTATTTGGAGAACCCTGGTTTCTGACAAATTTTGTTTTCTTTTAACTAATAGGAACCCAGTAAAAAACTAGGTAATATGATCACTTCCAAGTCATGAAGAACTGCCAGGCATCTCACAGGGTAGCACAAAGGACAGAGCTCCTGCACTTTCTGTTGCATTGTGACATCATTCGTGTTGGCTCCCAAATCTCTGTGATAGTTTCAAAGGTGGTACTGATGTTTAGAAATAAGTTGATTATCAGTATGCATTTACCAGGCATAAGGTATATGCTGCAGATATACAGCTAGAAAAGACACTGTAGAAATATGACTCAACAACAAAACCAGACATAGCACCAAACTTTTCCTTAGCACCCGTCAATATCCATCCATGATCTAAACACCAGTCAATATCCGTCTGTGAACTAAACACTAGTAAATAGTCATCTGTGAACTAGATACCAATCAATATCCATCCATGAACTAAATACCAGTGAATATCCATCCATGAACTAAACACCAGTCAATATCCATCTGTGAACTAAATACCAGTCAATTTCTATCTATGAACTAAACACCCATCAATATCCATCCATTATTTAAACACCAGTGAATATATATCCATGAACTAAACACCAGTCAATATCTATCTGTGAACTAAATACCAGTCAATTTCTATCTATGAACTAAAACCTATCAATATTCATACATGAGCTAAACCCCAATTAATATCAATTCATGATCTAAACACCAGTCAATCCAGCTGTGTACTAAATACTAGCCAGAATTCATCCATGAACTCTAAGTCAAATAATACCAAATCAGTCAGGGGTGCATGTAAATATTGTATTACTTAATTTATTCTGTTTTGTAAGCACCATCAGAGGAGAGTTACATATTTAAATGTAAAGGGTACCTTTGGTTAAAAAAAAAAGCTTGATTCCCAAAGTTGCCTCAGAACACATTAACATGACCATCATGCTAATTCAAGTGAGAATGATTCTGAGAAATTTTGCTTTGTTATTCTTTAGTTTGTATGTCACCAAATACAAATGTGTATGTACCATGAATGTCACATCAATGTGATATTTGAAGCATTGTACTCACCATAGTGGAGTATATTGGGAGTTCTTTGAATGGGTTAACAAGCAAAAAGATGTCTCCGATAAAGGTCTGTCAAAAAGAGGCAAATAGTTCATGAACCACATAAATAGAATCATGTAAAATTATGAAACTGCTTGGAAAACATGATGAATCAATAAAAGTATGTTGTATCAATCATAAAATTGTATATCAATCATAATGTAATATTGTTAAGCTGACTCAAGCATCCTTCAGAAATATGAAATTCATGTTCAAATTACATGGAGCTGTCAGGTTTGGTTCCAGGAAACACAAGTAATGAAATTGGTTAGATTTTAAGAATTTACTGCAAAGGGATTTAGTGATAATCAGTCTGGGTAAGCAATATAGAAGTAAAATAAATCTACAGCAAGAAGAAAATGGAATAGCTAATTTTATGTCATTATATAGGGAAAAGATGTAAAGGGTTTTTAAAGCTCAAAATAAAACATTTTAATTAACAAAGTTGAAGCAATGAGATATAAAGGCATAGGGATAAATGGAATAGAGATTATAAATGTAGATTTAAGTCCATGTATGTCTGTAATTACAACAAATGTTAATGTCCCAAATACTACAGCTAAAAGACAAAGACAATGAATTGGGTAAAAACATTAGATGTGTCCTACTATAGAGAAAAAATGCCACAAGATATAAAGAGTAAAGGAATTTGAAAGCAAAAGGTTAAAGCAAGCTATATATGTAAACACCAGCAGTTGAAAAGCTGAGTGTATATCAATCTGTAGAGACACAGCTTGGGCAGCATGCTGGGGGCCAGAGGGAACATTTCATAATGAGGAATTGACAAAGAAATCAGGAAGAGATGGCCATTCTATGCTTCCAAGATAAATCAATCTACCATTAAGTATCTAAAACAAACAGCTTCAAGGAGGAAACCTGGGCTCACAATAACAAGGGAGATTCTTGCCTATTGGAATGAGCCGATGAAAAATTCAAGAAATTACTGATCTGTTCAAAGATTCATTCAGAAAGCTTTTTTGAGAAACAGTAGATGTTTGTCCTCTAAGGTAAACACAGAATATTGGTTTAAACCTATGGGAAGTGAGTGACCATGGTTTAAACCTATGGGAAAGTGCTGTGAGGGTGGGAGAAATCCAATAGAAAGTCTCACCGCACACAGGAACAGCTAAGAGAGCTTAGGTGCTCACACTAGAAAATAAAGAGTAACCTTTTACAGTGACTGTGAGGATAATCTTCTTAACATGATCCAGCATTTCACTATGCAGATCTACTATCAGTTAATTATTCAACACCACAGTGGACACCCTAAATATACAATCCACAGTGAGGGAAAATTTTTTATATTGGGGTAATTATTAGTGGGATGTGAGATTCTCCCTGAATATGTATGCTAGAATAAGCAAAAATATAATTATAAAAACATGATTCAACATTGCAGTAAAGTCATCAAAGGAGACGCTGTATAAATCACGAGAGTTGAAGAGAGCACTCTGACCTAGGTTTTCTCCGCTGTGGAAACAGAATCTCTGTGGTTCATTGTTCTGATGAGTTTTTCTCTCAATAGCCTGCACATCCCTCTGAAGTGCTCCTTCAGGGAGCCCTGCCACCTGACCTGCTTCACCTGAGCAGAGGTTACAGAGGCAGCAGGTAGAGAGATAGGTCACGAGGGACCCAGGATTTCTTTGCTCTGGTTTGCCTAGCACTACCATTAGAGCGCCCTGTGCTAGCCAGCCATGCCAGGGTTTTCTGCGTTGACTCTGCAGGCTGTTTCCTTGTCCCGTTAGCTTCTACGTAGAGAATACTGGTGAGTGGTTCCTCTGCCACCCACCAAGGTCTATGCTCTGTTTTCTCTGGTACTGTTGGCGACCATTATTCCAAACACGCAGTGTTATCATCTGTGCATTTTCCTGGCAAGCCCATGTCTCATTGCCTGCAAGCCATTTCCTTCCCATGTGGCAGACACATGGAAATTTCCCAACCAACCTAATATCCAAATATGCATAGTAATTCCCCAACTAGCCTCACATCCAGAGAATGGCACCCACGGAGGACCTGGGCAGGGCCCAGCTGCTGTGGGCAGAGCATATCACAGAACAAATGAGATTCAGGAAAGGAAATAGGAATTCTGTCAAAGGACCAGGTCAGCTGCAGCATCTGAAATATTAATAGCCCATCACAGACTCAGCTGTTTGTCACAGATAAATTCGTATTAGTCTTTGTCTCTTGTGCTAAAAAGGTGTATTTGACCTAAGAGGCATTCTTACATGTGCTGTCTTTAAGAACCTTACATGCTATTGTGCATGCTTGTGTGCATGCACGGTGAGCATATGTGTTCATGCATGTGTATGCATTTGTGTGTATCATAGGGGAGACGAACACCAGAGTCTAAACAAGGAAAACTGACAGAACCTGAATGGGTGATGGGTGTGCAGTGGAAGTCTCACAAGATAGGACACAGAGAGCAACCTCGAAACTGAAAAAGCACCATGGGAAGTTTCTTATAAGTGAGGCCATTGGAGTGTAGATTTTAGGGGGGACAGAGAGGTGGTGTGCATTCACTGACACAGCCATCCTAGTTCAAGGTGACCAGCAGGACAGCTGTGGCACAGATGGTCAAAAACATAAGACACGGGGGCCAGAAACAGAGTCTATGGGCTCTGACTTTCCTCTGAATGACCATGCATCCCATTATGAGAAAGTGACACGATGCAGCACACTCTAGCAGGCATGCCTGTCTACTGCACTGAGAGCACACGGAAAGGCCAGGGACATCCAGACCCTTTCTAAAGGACACGGGAGCCGCTGCATTTGGAGCAGGACTTGCAGCTGCTGTCAGAGGTGCGGGTTGTACCTGACTGCACCCCATCCCAGCAGGGTGAAATGAGATAAAGGGTAGGAGAGTGGGGAAGCTCCTGCTTTGCACCTGTGAGGTTCTGGGTTCACCCCCCTATATCACACAAAAAGAGAAGAACTGGGGGAGATGTCAAACGCCAGCTCTCCTTATCAGTTCAGTCTGAGGAACTAGAAGAACACAGCTGCAGGGACCCCATGGATCAGATGCGTTGTGGGGGTGTGGGTGGGGGGCAGGAGCAGTGAGGAGAAGACAAAGACCAAACCTACCTATTATTAGAATGCTGACTTGCATTTCCCTGATGACTAAGGATGTTGAACATTTCTTTAGATGCTTCTCAGCCACTCGATATTCCTTAGGTGAAAATTCTTTGTTTAGCTCTGTACCCCATTTTTAAGGGGGATATTTGGCTCTCTGGAGTCTACCTTCTTGAGTTCTTTGTATATCTTGGATATAAGCCCTCTGTCGGATGTAGTGTTGGTGAAGATCTTTTCCCAATTTGTTGGTTGCTGTTTTGTCCTTTTAACAGTGTCCTTTGCCTTACAGAAACTTTGCAGTTTTATGAGATCCCATTTATCAATTCTTGATCTTAGAGCATAAGCTATTGGTGTTCTGTTCAGGAACTTTTCCCCTGTACCCATGTCCTCAAGGGTCTTTCCTAATGTCTTTTCTATTAGTTTCAGTGTGTCTGGTCTTATGTTGAGGTTTCTGATCCACTTGGACTTGAGCTTATGATATGAATGGATCAAAGAGATATGAATGGTTCAAAGAAGAAAGGAGTGGCCCCCAGTCCTGGAAAAGCTCAGTGCAGCAGTGTAGGGGAATAACAGAACAGGGAAGTGGGAAGGGTTGAATTGAGGAAACAGTGGGAGGGAAGAGGGTTTACGGGACTTTCAGGGAGGGGGGAAGCAGGAAAGGGAAAATCACTTGAAATGTAAATAAAGAATATATAGAATAAAAAAAATGAAAAAAAAAAAGAAGTTGGGGGGTAAACGTTAAAAAAAAAAAAAGAATGCTGAGACATCTCCTAAGCAGTTCTTTCTATCTGGGGAAGGAACTTGTTTCTTTTAGTTCCTTTTGACCATGGGCTAACACATTTATAAACGGTAATCTGAGATTCAGGACTGAAAAAAAGACAAAGACATAGGAAACACAAAGTCCAAATCTCAGGCTTGAATTAAAGTACCAAACTGCCAAACAAAGGCAGCCAAAGAGGCACAAGCCTGAATTCCAGTCTGTGAGAGGTGGAGGACGATGGAGAATCAGGAGTTCAAGGACAGCCTAAGCAACTCCATTCTCTGGCTCAGAGGTCCAACAAAGTAAATTTCAATATGGGTCTCCAACGTTCCCATTCCTTTGCAGATCTGGAGTAAAATATTCACAAGCCCAACAGTCCATAGAAAATACCCAAAGGCACTAACCATCTGGAATTATGTTTAGAGCGCATGTCAGTCTTTTAGATGTGATGTCAGCTACCTCAGTGGCAAGTCCACAGCTGATGCGACCTTTAGTGCGGATGTTATTTCTTATGATCCAGATAGATGAAGATTCTGAGTAGAGTAGGTTATTGTGAAGACCGTCCACTTAAAGGACTGTGTGTGTGGTGTGATAGGGTGGTAGGTAGGAAGAACCTGACCTTCAACATCAGCAGCAGTGGCCAGGCCTTACATGAATACAACTGCCTGGTTCTGTCCCCATCATGTCCAGGGTCTGGCACAGGAGCCACATGTCAATCACAGCACAAGGAGAACCCCGCCCGTCACCCAAGGATGCATGTTCTTACAAGGGAGAGCTCACTGTGATGAAGTTTGGAGGTTAAGGGGAGACACGGGGATATAAGCATTTTTGAGTGGGATTCCAGAAAGTTCTGTTTCTTTCTGGAAGGAAGACGCTGGAGCACAGGGACGAGTCTCTGGAAAGTTCCCAATGCAGGAAGGAGGGCAGCTACTGCCCTCTGAGTGGCAGGCAGTGAAGCCCACTCATGGTTGCTCTGTAGCCATGGTTGTCTTCTCAGCCATGCTGCCAACCTCAGAGAAGCAGCTGTGCTCTACCTGCCCTGGGAACAGCAGCAGCACAGACTCCTGAAAGGCTCTCTGTGGCTACGTTGTCTGTCTGCAAAGAGCGTTCTAGTTCACTGTGAGCTCAGATGGTGAGGAAAGAAGGGCCTGCCAAGTTGGGGGATGCCAAGGCAGGGAGGGTGGTGACCATAGTGACCCCAGCAGCACAAAATGCCAGTGCAGAGATGGTATTGACCCCAGGTGCATAGAGTAGGGCTGTCAAAGCAGGGGCTGTGGTTGGCCCAGTAGTGGATGGGATGAGTAGATGCTTAAGGGACAGAGGAACTTGACAAGCACAAAGGAAGGAGCAAAAAGCAACTCAGTCTTTCTGTAGGCTTGGTGGTATAAAGGAGGCAGAGGCAGGAGGATTGCAAGGTTAAGATCATCTTAGACTATGAGTTCCAGGCCGGCCTAGACAATTATCCAGACAAAATGCAAAGAAAGGATCAGGGGTGTAGACCAATGATACCGAACTAGCAGCACTGGGTGCTGAATTTACTGTACTGGGTAGTAAAAAAAAAAACTACCCAAGTTAACAAGTTAAAAAAAAATAAAAAGAAAGGAATGGAAGACAAAGAAAAGAAACAAAAGGAAAGAAAAGACTCAGAAACGCATCATGAAAGCACCATGGAGATATATAAGAGAAACCAAAGCAGTCAGGCTCAACCACTTATGCCAATGGCAAAGTTCCAACAGTTGTGATGCACGTGCTTAATTTTAAATATATTTGTGGTGGCAGACAGTTTATTGAAGCCTTGAGATGCTGGTTTGCAGCTTCAGTGGGTTAATCAGGACCTGACAACTCATTTCTTGCTGGGAAATCTCAGTCTTCACATTTACATGAAAATGACTTAATCAGATTCTCAGTAGATTAGGACTAAATGAGTGTTATCAGGGAATGTGACAGTTTCAGGCACAATCAGAAATCTCCACAGGCACTTGGACTGAATTGTCCTGGGCTCTGTATGGGACAGAACAAAATAAACCAGAGCATGGGAGGGGGCAGAGGGAGGCTGGGGTTGGGTGGGGTGGGGGAGATGGATTTCCAGACTACAGGCTGACTACATTGTTACTGCCGTTAGAAAGCTAACATACAGAAAAAGGTTAGAACAATTTTAACTCATTCTCCATCTACATGCTATTTTTTGCATCTTTGCAGAAATCTTACACACAGTTTATTGCCCAGAGAGATACTGCCTGTAGATTGGGGAAGCACAGCCCACAGAGCCTTTGGTGTCCGAGGCAGACTAAGATTTATAAGCGACTGATCTATAGATCTTGCCGGTTCTGCAAAGATCTGCCACTCAGTCAGGACAACAGAAAAGGCACAGAGTGTGAAAATGAAATCAGAGGAGGAGGACACGACTATTCTTAGAGTACAGAGAAGACTTTAGTGTGGATATAAGGAGAAAGCACAGAGAAGAATTCAGTGAACGTGTCAGGGAGACGAGGGAGGGAAAGCAAGACAGGAACCACTGACCAAGAGAAGAGAGCTAGGGTCAAGAGGCCAAGACACCAGAGTACCCAAAATGGCTGGATTGTGTTGGGACCAGGGTAGGGAAAGGGAAGTGAAATGCAGCCCCCTGGGAGTGAGGAGTAGGGGGCAGGGTGAGGAGTGCTGGGAGGGAGCTTGGGGTACTGAGGGATTCTGGGAAAGCTGGCTTTGGTTTATTAATGGGCGCCTCAATTAGCCATTTGTCCCAGTTTCCTGAGACCCAACCCAGCCTTGAGAGGCACTGTCAATGCGCAGAGTACTAGCTCAACACTTCATTTTGAATTTGGAATTTTGCTGAATATGACTGAGAACCTTCCCAAGAAGAGACTGAACTCTACGAAGCTCAACCTCAGCCATCCCCACGGCCAGAAGCTTCCAGGGACCCATCATTCGCAACATTTGCGGCACACAGTGGGGACACAGCGGTGCACGGCAGTCCTGTGGCACTCACGTGGATCTGGTCATTTCCGAAGCGCTTCTGAATTTCATACAGCAGGCTGCTATCCTTAAGCTCGCTGAGTGTGGCTAGGTCATCGCTGGGAGCCGGAGGTGTGAGCTGGACCTGTGGGGTGGGACAAAGGCCAGTCTCATCAACTGTCCTCGCTTTCTGACCAGCTCTTCCTATTTCCAGAGCTTCTTAAAGTTCTGAGCCCACGTGGATACGAAACCGATATTAAAAGGGGAGGTGGTTCAAGGAAGAGAGGATCATTCAGGTCAGGGTTTGTGTTCCATATCTACAAGTCACACACACACACACACACACACACACACACACACACACACACACACACACGGTATCTTGTGCCAAGGTCCTTATACCTTGAAGACTACCATGATGTTGACTGACCTCTCTTATCTCTAAATTTTAAGTCAGATCTGTGTGTTCCAAGTCTTTGAAGGGCTCAAGTGCCATTCAAACATCTTTTAGCTCCCAAGCTAAGCCTGTGAGACTGTTTTGGGCATAGAAAGGCAAGGGGTTCAGGTTCTGCCTTCTCAGGGCATAGGGTCAGGTCTTCAGGGTAGACCCCAGATTTGGGACCTGTGATTTTTAGTATGATTTACATTGATTTTTAAGATTAAGGTGCCTGTGAGATTAGGTAACTGGCAGGAGGAAAAATCACACTCATCCCTTTAAAACTGAGCGATATTTAAATAACTACTTCAAATAAATTATTTCCAGATAAGTGTTTCAGATAAATCCAGATGGTTGTGGTCTTTTAATTAGATGGAAGCCAGCAGTCTCCAAGTGAGAAATGCACAACCAACACTTAATCCAATGGGCACAGAGTATGCTCCAGCAGCAGACACCTGACAGTACAGAGCTGCTTTGGCTTTCTTACCTCAAGCTGAGGAAATAAAAGAAGAATCTGTGTAGGGTCCCGAGGGCCCAGGACATGCAGGAAACCTAAGCAAGTTTGCTTGAGATCTTTGTGTTTCTGACATAGCTTGTGTTCTCCTTGAATTTCATATCTATATCGCATAGGCATTATTTATTCTGTGTTCTTTTGATGAATAATTTAAATACAATTATCAATGTTTATCTGGTGGGATGTATCTGCAGAGTGAAATCATAACATGTCTTAAAACACTGTACTTAGAACGATTTCCCCAGAGCTGGTGAGCACAAGCTGACAGCTTCCAGCCCCGTCTCTCAGGCTGCAGGTTGCCCAAGTACACGCGGCAGAGGCAGAACTCTGTCTTCAGCATCTCAAGCTCAGCAGGGCAGAGTGTCACATAACCCACTTAGAAGACACCATGGCTAGGAGGAGTTCCTGGGCATTGGACACTGATCCAATTCTCTTCGTGAGAACATAGTATTCCAACAGAAGCATGTTCACTCACTGAAAAACCAAACTGTACAACATTCCTGATCTCAAAACTTCTAACACCCAGCCACCTAACCCTAAAACTCACACACTCAACTCATGTGAAGAACTTGGCCCAAGTCTGTGTCAACTCTGCAGCTGAGATGTAACCCTGGTGTGCTTAGTTACACAGCTCGAGGGGCTCCCATGGCAATGGCTACTCTGCCAACTTCCCCAAGGGATATCCTGGAGTAGGAGGGTAAGGGTGGACATTACTGGACAGCCCCTCGCTAAACAAAACCACTGTCAGTGATAATGGTTCGGGGAGCCGAGGATTAATTAGGATTTATGTGGGAAGAGTAGGAACAGGGACCATAGTCTGTGGCGATATCTTCTAGAGTTGGACAGGCTCAATTTGAATACTTGTCAGGGATGATGATTAAGGTACTGAGAGAAGTCATTAGAGGAAAGGACTCAACACTGTAAGTAGAAGGAACCTACATAGTAGGTGCAGCAGATTCTTGCCAAAGACAGGTCAGAGTGACCAGACTCCATGTGGGAGAGGCTGAAGGCAGAGTAATCTGATTCGCTGTTGCAGGATTTCAAGCTGACAATGGGAAGAAATGATTTTTCTATAGTCACATGGTTGGTGATTCTTTGTTTTCTGATCCTTGTAACAAAACACTGATGAAAGATGGCTTAAAAGAAGTATTTGGCCTCAGAAGGCAGAGAAACAGAATCACAACTGGCAAGGAAGTTACAACAGTGAGGGCAGCTTGGTCTATGGCGTCAACTGTCAACCAGGAGAGGGGAAAAGCCAGAGCTCAGCTGTCTATCTCCTCTTTCAACAACTCTTATTCAGATGGATAAACCCACCCACTTATGGGAGATCCTCTCTCTTCGATTAAAATTCTCTGGAAAATTCCTCACAGGCACCCACAGAGGTTTCAAATCCCATTGAGCTGACAGTGAAGACTGGCTATGAGAGTAAGTTAGAGTAAGTTGGGTTACCACTGTGTAGTAGTCAGGGAAGAGAGGGCAGTGTGTGATGTGCAGCTCCAGGGACACATTCGTAAGTTCACAATGCTTTTAGCTTCTCTACTCTCTGTCAGGCTTTATGTCAGTAGTTTGAAGCAAAGACAGAAAGAGAGAATAAAAGGAGATGTTATCTTTCATGTCTGTGTGTTCTCAGTCTGCTGGAGGGATGGGCAAGGACATAAATAATAAATTACAAGTGTAGAAAACGCACAGAAGAAAATAGATGTCTGGAAATGTTTGCTCTGTAGTAATCTAGGCTGCCCTTGTCTGTGGGCTGTGCTCAGGTTGAAAGTGGGAATCGTTTGGAAGGACAAGTCTCTTAGGAAGGAGGTGAACCAGGGTGGTGTGTGGGAAGCCCTTGAGGAACCAAAGGGCAGCAGATAGATATGTAGAAGGCATGACATCCTGAGGGGTCCAGGAATGGCTGCACATTTCCAACGGTTATGGAAGGCTGCCCAGGGTGTTAACTGGCTGGAAGACAAGACTGTCTTTACTTTGTTAAAGTGTCCTTTCAGCAGTTGGTAAAGGTAACAGGCAGATGTGCCAAAGGCCACTTAGTAATTACCCAGTACAGGAGATTCACAAAAGGAGTTGGGAGAGGAGACAGAGCTGGACGTACTCACTATGCTGTCTAGTTCTTTGTCAACTTGACATGAGTTAGAATCAGAGAGGAGAGGACCTCAATTAAGAAAATGCCTCCATAAGAAAGGGCTGGAAGTATTTTATTAATTAGTGGTTCTGGGTTTTATAAGAAAGGAGGCTGAGCAAGCCATGGAGAGCGAGCCAGGAAGCAGCACCCCTCCATGGCCTCTGCCTCAGCTCCTGCCTTCGCTACTGTCCTGTTTGAGTTCCTGTCCTGACTCCCTTCAATGATGGACCAAGATGTGGACGTGTAGTTGCAGTTGGTCACGATGTGTGTTTGTTACCACATCAGTAGAAACCCTCACTAGGATCCTTACTGAAGACAAGGGAGGACTGCTGTGCTCAGTGATTGGTTGCTACTGTGTACTTTATGTCTTAGGGATGATTGAGTTAGAGGAGTTGAAGGCTTTCTTGTATCAGTGAATTGTTTTGTGTTCTAGGGTCACAGACTAGAGTGTCCTTAGGTATAGCAGGAATCTATAAAAAGTAAAGATGAAAAAATATACATTTTCTAGAAAGAAAAGAGATCCTGGCAGAAGTCCTTTATGTGGAGAAATAGGAAATGAAACCTATACATGCAGGCACCTATGGAAGTAAAAGAGGGTGTGGGATTCCCCTGGAGCTAAGGTTACAAATGGTTGTGAGCCACTTGATGTATACTGAGATTAGAACCCAGGATCCTGCCTTTATCATCATTAGGGTCTTATTTTAAAGTCCTTATGAGCATCCTGCCACTTCTCACAAACAACAAGAAAGTAGGAATAGTCAGAAAGGTAAATAGACCTATATGATATGCTGTATTTATATAACACATATGGTTGTAAGAATGTGGAACACTCAAAAATAAAGCCAAAACTAAGACAGTATGCATTTTTAACTCCCAAAACAATGTGTGTGTGTGTGTGTGTGTGTGTGTGTGTGTGTGTGAGAGAGAGAGAGAGAGAGAGAGAGAGAGAGAGAAACTTATGAGGCATGCCTTCCACTATGCATTAAAATTCCTTTCTACCCAGGGACAAGGCTACGATGTTCAAGTCAGTTTCTACAGAAGGCATGGGTGGGTATTGATAAGCCCACAGGAGCAATTCCAAGCATCCTGCTGGAAGTCCCCCAGGTTCTTATCCCCAGCCATATATTTGCACTGGGTTGGGGAGAATGTTCTAGAATGGCAGCTGAAACAATGTGCTCTCTGCCAGGATTACACTAATACAGCGACTCACAGGGCACCAGAGACCATCGGGGACAGATAGCTCCTTGCGGTTATCAAGCTTTCAAATCCATCAGAAGAGAGCTCTGATGCTTGACTCTAGGCAGTCTTAGAAGGCATGGGTCCCTTACAGAGATTCCACACAAGGCAGCTTTCCATGTCTTTTGCAGAATGATGGATGCCACTGGAGATACCCACCAACTATCTATCCATCTGCAGAGTAACCATTTGGTAAAGCTACATTTTACAAAAATCCAGAAGAAGAGGTGCTTAGTGGTTTTGTTTTAATTTTCAAAAATTTCTACATTACATACTTGTTTCTAAAATGCTACTTTGTACTTTGTGGCTTTGAAAAATCTTTTCTATGGCTTTCCTATGGAACCTGACTGCATGACTCAGCCGTGTATAGAGTGGATTCTTCTATGAAGAACCATTGAGTGGTTCATCGCCTGAAACATCTGTGATCTTGCTTGCAGGGAAGACCTTAAAGGGTTTGGTAAGTGTTACAGGTCAGTAGGACCTTCAAAACACAAGGTATAGAAAATTATCACGGTGTTCTTACATCATGGAATCATGAGAGATGACAGTAAAAACACAGAAAGCACCCACAAGGAAGGTTCCACCCGATGCTGGGATGCTGTAAAAGCCTTCTTAGTTTTGAAGAACATTTGTCTTCCAGAAACCACATGTTAAATGACCACTTACAACCTATTAATTTGCTAAAGAGAATTAGTTTGCCTCCATAGAGGCCCAAATCTCAGCATTTACATCAAAGAATAGGCCAGGTTTGTGCTTCTTTAATTACATAAGCATTTATTGCTGTAGTATGAACAGACTCGGATATATTTAATAGCTTGAAGACAAATTAATGGTAACAAAGAATAACTCACATATCCGCACTACACAGGGCATGCGAGGATTATAACTGCAATTGTAGTGATTCTGTTAGTAAGCTTCAGTAGTGGGAAAGTCTAACTGATCTCAGTTTTCATATACTTCTGTAAGCTAGTTAAGGAAATACCTCAAAGCAATGGTGATAAAATTACCTCCTCCTAAATATTTAATTTTAATAGTGAGCAGAGTATATCCTGGTCAGTTTAGCTGTCAATTAGACAACAACATAGAATTATCAGATAGGGTGTCAATGAGGAATTACCTAGATAAAATTGATATGTAGGCAGATCTATAAGGGAATGTCTTAATCATTAGTTGAAGTAGGAGACGGGGCTCACTGTAGGCACAGACATTCCCTAGGCAGAGTGTGTCCTGAGCTGTTTAGGAACAAGAGCGTTAGCTGAGAGCCAGTGAGGGAACATTGATGTATTCTCTTTGTTGCCGACTGTGGCTATAATGTGACTAGCTGTCTCTGTGACTTCCCTGAAATGACCCGATTGTAACTCGGAACTCAGAGCTAAAATAAACATTGCCCTCTAAGTTGCCTTTATCAGGATATTCTTTTTCCACAGTCACAGAACTGACACCAGAACAGAGAGTATTTAGAAAATGAATAAAGCATAGTGTCTCTGAATTAGACACTAAAACAGGAACATGGGTAAGCATAGCTCCGCCATTCACAAAGCACCAAGCAGAGATCATTTACTTCTGTCACAGAAAGAAGAAACTTAGTAATTTCTATTTCTTAAGTGCATAACCCTCCAAAACAGCAAAGCAATCTCCCTTAAATTAGGCATTGACTCTTAAGTGATCACACACACACACACACACACACACACACACACACATCATCATCATCATCATCATCGTCGTCATCATCATAGCTTCTTTTAAAAAGAAATGCCTAACAGCACATCTTTGACCAATGTAAATGTATTTGGCTAGTTGGAAGAAACAGAAAAAGAAAAAAAAAGATACTACTTAATAATCAAAGACATGAAAATATACTGTAAAACTAAAACTTCTCTAAAATTAAATAGCAATTGTATTTATTGATGACCAGTAGAATGGCCACATTGATGGGAATTTTAAGCACAACCCTAGCCCATGCATTTTTCATCCATCTTTGTATGGACGGTCGCAGGCCAGCTTTGAACGCAGCGTGTTTTCGCTGTCACCTTGCAGTTACCTGCTCTGGCTTGCTGCAGACACTCAGCATACTGGTCTCAGGAGGGGCGTCCTGGGACTCCTGCTTGCACAGACTTTTAGTTGTGTCTTTGAACATGATGTCTTTTTCCAGTAAACTGTCCTGCTTGGCAATTGGTAGCACCAGGGGATTTCTACAAGAAACAATCAATACCAAAATTAGTTTTTCTTCTAACATTGCTTTATCAATCAAAAGCCACAGGAGCCTTGGCCACAGAAGGTATGTTTACTCAGATAAAAACATGTCCTAGAAGCTGCAGGAAACATCAAGTTTTCTCTTCTGCCCACCTATCATTTAGTTTTACTTCTGACAAAAAATGTATTCATTTCAACTCCAAAAGAAAATGTTTACCAGGATACACTTAACTGTAATAGAAAGATCAATAGGTAATTGCACTAGGCACTGAATTCAAATGTGAAAAAGGATTTGTAAATAAATGAAAAAAGTTATAATCATGATTAAAATACAATGGGTATAAGATTTAATGTACAGAACCTTACGCAATATTTTGAGTTTGTATTGAAATGTTAGAATAAAAAATTTAAGTGTTAAGGACTGCCATATTACAAACAGAAAAATAACATGTAACTTCCAAACAATTCAAAACAGGCAAAAAAGCAAAGAGATATAAACAAAAGCTTCTGCAAGCCCTGAATTTGTACTATTCACCACAACATAATTACTAAATTTGCAACATGATACCTTACTACATCAAGTGAATGTATGCAAACAGTTGTGTCATCTGATGTGCAGGAGTGGAGACAAAGGTTAGAGCTTGAGGAACTTGTTCTGTTGTGTTTTAAGTTTATCTGTCTCATATGCAGTAAAATTGATTTGTTGTAGGTGACAGTGCAATGTTCCCTTGCTCTCTCCCTCTTTCCTTTGCTCTCTCCCTTTTCTTCTCCCTCTTTCTCTCTCTCTCTTTCCCTCCCTCCTTCCCTCCCCACCCCCCTGCCCGGTGTGTGTGTATGTGTGTGTGTGTGTGTGTGTGTGTGTGTGTATGTGTGTGTGGTGTGTATGTGTGTGTGTGTGTGCCCTCGCACGTGCCTGCAGAGGGATATGAGGAAGCCAGAGGTTGATATCCTCAATTCCTTCTCTATCTCATTATTTTGAGGCAGTGTCTCTTACTGTCTCAGTTAGGGTTTCTATTACTGTGACAAAACACTGACCAGAAGCAACTTGTGGAGGAAAGGGTTTATTTCACCCATGGTTTCAAGCAACAATTCATCATCAAAGCCAGTGAGGACAGGAACTCAAGCAGGGCAGGAACCTGGAGGCAGGAGCTGATGCAGAGGCCATGGAGGGGTACAGCTTACTGGCTTGCTCCTCATGGCTTGCTCAGCCTGCTTTCTTATAGAGCCCAGAATTACCAGCCCAGGGGTGGCACCACTCGTAATGGGGACGACCCTGCCCAATCAATCACTGGTTGAGAAAATGCCCTATTCTCACCAAACCCAAGGCTTACTGTTTTGAGTTGGCTAGCTGGCAGCAAGGCTGGCAGATAAAGATCCACCCATTGCTGTCTGCCCAGAGCTGGTGACAGACACCCACCACCACACCCAACTTTCAGAGGACACTAGGGATCCAAATTGATGTCTTCGTGCTCCACTCAAGGAACAACCACTCACTCCAGTCCCAGTTCAGTGATATATGACAAATGCGTTTATAGTCCTGTAATCAAAATAACTAGTCACAGAGATATTTTATTTCAGTCCTCCTTCTTGTGCCCATTGGAATCAATTATTAAATGTGTCAGAGGCTTCTTGCTATGATTTTAAATGAAAGCTGACTGTATTTAAGGAGTGCGTGGTGGCGATTTGCCACGAGCTGAGAATGATTACAGCAATGGCGTCCATTCACAGCCATGCTGACAGCATACACCCTCAGCACATACTCATTCTAGACCTGCATGTCTGTACCTGTGACCCCAGTCCTCAGCAAGCAGCATTGTCCCCTCTGCTCTTTTCAGATTTGCCTTTAGTGATTCTACCTGAGCAAGGTTGTAAGGTATGAGTGGTTGTGGTCTGCCTTACTCTATGTGCTTGATGTGTCTCAGGTTTCTCTATGTTGTTGAAAAGGGGAGGATTAGTTCCCTAGTTTGATAATTTCCCAAATGAAGATTGATCCCTGAGTTCCCATCTCCTCGAGGGTGAGACCTGATAATTTTCTGTAGGTTATACATTATGAAGAACACTGATGAGAGCAGAGAGTACAGACAGGTCTCAGGATTCCTACCTTACTTCTTTCCAGTTAAGGCCAGGCAGTGGGGTTCTGGGATCAGGAGGCAGTGGGGTTCTGGAGGCACGAGGCCGGTGGATTGAGCCACTTCTACAGTTTCCCAGAACCCAGCCTGAGCACAAGTCTCCTTCCACACCCTCATCAGGACCGCTTCAGGTCTCTTCCACAGCAGCCATCCTAACGGGTGTAGTAGGGTCTTATCTCTCTGAGGTTCTGACTTTCTTTTATTTGAGGTTAGGCATACCAGGTACTTTTCTAAAGACTCTTGGCCACTGGTGTGTCTTCTCTAGGAAATATAGAAGCATTGGTGCTGCTTTTTAAATTTACATGTTTTATTTTTTGTTTTCCTATTATTTGCTATTGAGTTCTGTGAATACCTCGTGTATTTTTGAATATTTATTCTTCATGAAATTGGCAACTCTAATTCTTTTATTATATATTCTTAAATTCACTGGTTTACTGATTGACTGTGTGTGTTGGGGTGTGTGTGACTGTTCACATCATGGCATGTATGTATTTGTCAGAGTACATATGCAATAGTCTTTTCTTCTGCTACATGGGTCCTGAGAATTGAACTCAGGTCATGAGAGGCTTGGTGGCAGGTGCCTTTGCCTGCTGAGTCATTGGCCTCAGTGATGTATTTTTCTGTGCAGATGCCTTTTAGGGTGGTGGAGTCCCTCTTGGGGGGCGTTTGCTCTTGTTCATTATGCTTTTGCTATCTAAAAAAAGTCCAAAATAACAGTAAAGGTCCTTGTTAGGAACTTTCCTTATTCTCTTTGTGGGGTCCTGCACTTAGAAAGCACACATTCCACCTTTATTAGCCCTTACTTTATATCTCTACAGGTATAAAGCAAAGAACCTGTTCAGCCTTTAGAGAGCAGGTGTCACAGCTGTCACAGGGCCACTTCCAGAGGAGGCCCTTGTTTCCCTCAGAGTCTCTGTGAAGGCTCAGCTGTCAACACCTGCTTGGGTCCACTTCTGTGGTCACTGTTTTCTACTTCTCTGACTGCTCTAATCCAGTTCCATCCTGATTAAGACAGGTATATGGTATAGTTTGAACTCAGGAACCGGACACTTCCAGCTTTATTTTCAGAATTGATTTGGCTATTTTCATTCTTTTGTAGTGTCTAAGTCAGGGTTTCTATTCCTGCACAACACATCATGAGCAAGAAGCAAGTTGGGGAGGAAAGGGTTTATTCAGATTACACTTCAACACTGCTGTTCATCACCAAAGGAAGTCAGCACTAGAACTCAAGCGGGCCAGGAAGCCGGAGCTGATGCAGAGGCCATGGAGGGATGTTACTTACTGGCTTGCTTCCCCTGCCTTGCTCAGCTTGCTTTCTTACAGAACCCAGGACTACCAGCCCAGGGATGGTACCACCCACAAAGGGCCCTTCCCGCTTGATCACTAATTGAGGAAATGCCCCACAGCTGGATCTCATGGAGGTACTTCCCCAACTGAAGCTCCTTTCTCTGTGATAACTCCAGCCTGTGTCAAGATGACACACAAACCCAGCCAGTACATGTAGTTTCAGGCAGTGTCTTTTTAGTAAAGTGTGGGATGATGCTCCCTGCTTTTAGATAATAGTCATTCTATATTCTGGACACAAATATTTAGATGAATACTTGACGATTTTCTTCCTCCCTACATTCCTATCAGATTATTTCCATAACAATATACTCAACATTTTTTTTTTTCATTTTCAGGTTTCCCTTTTTGTATGTCTTATCTAAGGATTATTTCCTCAACCCAAGATCAGCAAAGTTAAATTCTTAGGCTTTGTTCTGGAATTTCTAGCTCTGTGGTCCCCAGTGTGCGCCCTCCTGTTTACATGGCTTTCCATAAATCACCGCTCCGTTTCTTTCCTTACAGCTGTCTAAGCGTTTCAGCGCCCATTTTAAGAACAAAGCCCATCTTTCCTCAACTAATTACTGGTATCTGCTGGTGAAAATCAATCGGCCATTGGTGAGTCTATTTCAGGATTCTCTCATGTGTTGCATTGATACACTACTGTATTGATTTGATTGATGCCCTGTCCCAGGAAGTATTAGCTTGCATGAAACATCCAACTTTGTTTGCTTCTAAGTTTTATTTTATTTTATTTTTATTTTTTGGCTGTTGACTGCACTTAGCATATTTATGTGAAACTCAGAATCTATGCCAATTTTCACAGAAATGCCTGTTGGGATTTTGATGAATGTGCTTAATTGAGGAATGGATTTGAGGAGAATTTCAATACTAGCAGCGTTGAATTTTGTCATTCTGAAGGACTCTCGACTGGTCTGTTCTGATCTTTGCTAATTTTTCTCATCAGTATTCCATAGCTTTCATACCTGAAACCTCCCACGTGACCGGCTGCATTTATTTTAGCACAATCCATGGTCTGCGTTATTGTATGTGTATTTTTGGACTTGATATAATCACTTATTGTTAGTCAATATACAATATAAATGATTTGTGTATTAATCTTACTGGGGAAGAAGAGTATAATTTGGAGGGCTTTTATGATAATTATAGAGTCTCACTGCTTTGCCACGTATCAATGTCGTGTCTCCCTGGCCACACCTCTGAGCGTCCTCCTGCCTGGCATCACCAAGGCACTTCCAGCAGCTCATAGAAAAGGCATTGAGTTCGGCAGAGTCAAGCACCACTTCTCCTCACCATTTCAGTCTTGAGTAAAGTCTTCATAGGCAACTTGGTCTACCCTGATGTCGCTTCTCTGCAGGGCTAATTAATGATGTTTTTCTGTACTTCCTGGCTATTCTTCAACAAACAAGATTTACTTTGAGTACAAAGACAATATTGCTAGTAGAAATTTACTAGTAAGGTTCAGAAGAAGCAACTGTGTTTTCTAGGAGAAGGCCTCCCTAAGGCCAGGTTCCATAAACACAGGGGTAATAATGAGAGCAGCCTCACGGCAGGTCCTCAGGTCAGCACCAGCCCACTGTGGAGAATTCCAGATGGGAAGGCAATGACAAGGACAACCTTGACCTCTGCTTGGTTTTAGTCAACACTTATTTTTGATAAACAAGCAAACAAATAAACAAAAGGAAATAGGAAAAAGGAAAAGGTGCCTGCAGGAAATAGGATAAATAGGATTTTATTTCTAAAATGGAAATAGAAGTACAATATGATAAGACCAAAAACAATCTCCCAAGCCCCAGATTTCCTTCCTGAGAAAAATTCCTCAGGAATTGATTGATGGTTTTATCAAAACTTTAAAATTCTATTCTGTAGCACTTTAGCCAGGTAGTCATAATATGTGATGCTTAAAGGGCTGTGTGTCCCATAGAATTTATTATTATGTGGATATATGAATGAATGTATACACTAGATGAGATCTTGTGAAATTCTTTTTTTAAATGTAAGGCAATACTGATATGTCAATTGTTGTAGAAACAACAATCTACTAACTCATTAAAAAGTCCTATGCTGAAGGAAAATCCACACAAGCCATTTTATACTGGGTTTTCCTGCTTTAACCAAAGTAGAATATGAATGTCCAACTAGAGCAGTTTTAAACTGAAAGAATTTATTTGTCTTGGCCTTTGGGCTCAGGGAGTATGAGATGACCCAAAGCACAAACTGTTCTTGCTTATTAATGTTTAAAGATATGCATTTCTGATGAGGTGCATGCCCAAGGGGCAGTAAGAGTTGGAGCAGAAAGGAACTGCTTCTTGTATTCTGAAATCCTAGAGAGAGCCATTCTATTCTTAAATAATGCTGCTGAAATACACTCTGGACATGAATGGAAAGTCGGGGTTGGGACAGACAGGAAGATGAGTCGGCCATATGCAGATAAGTAATGGCAAAGCCAGCAGAATCAGGGCTGGGGACGTGAGAGTACGTTTAGTCCATCAGGGTGTTGACAATCTGTCATCCTTCAGAGCTGGGCGCTGCCACCTGATGTGCAGGTGGATGAGAATGCAGCCTCTGATTGTGGCGTGGGAGGAGGTCTCCGTCTCTGTGGATTTGGACTGTGCAGACAGCGATCTGAGGTGCCCCCAGGCACTGCCTAGGGGTTTGTTCCCAGGCTGTCTTGAGGAGATTGCTGCCTGCTCATGGCTAATGCTTCAAGAGCCCACACCTGCACTTTCTCAAGGATGAAAGAGTACATCAGGGCACCTACAAATTTCTGTTTATAAGGAGCCAAGACATAGAAGCCGAAACACCCTCCTTGCAACAGTCACCCTGCAACTGTTCTCATTGTCTCTTCATGACCAAGGAATGCGCCCACCCTGTCTCAGGTAAAACACAAAGACCTTAAGGGAGTAACTGTGGCCAGCTCATGACTGTCTGACCAGAGCAGAGAAAGATATGCGGATCCCAATCCCCATTTGCTTTCCCACTGCTGCCTTGAGGGTTTTCAAATCTTTCCTTTGTCTTCCTGAAGCTCAGGGCCTCTACAAACAGCTGCAACATGAGATTTCATAATAAGACTGTAGGTCAGCAAAGCTGTAAGGCTGTACCTGGTGTGCTGAGGTTTGACTCCCTGAAGCATTTGCTCAGTGTTTGGGAGACCCTGCTCTTGGTCTTTATTAATAGTATGATGGAGAAAGTAAAGAGGAGGGGGAGGGGGAGGGGAAGAGGAAAAAGGAGGGAGTACAGGAAAAAAGGAACATTTTATTTAAAAATCCCAAATCAGCAAGAACTGTGTTAAGGAACGGGACACAGCTTACTGGAACTCAAGATGTAGCTGTTCAGGAGATTCTAGAAGGGTGAAGCTATCATTTAAAATAAAAGAGAGGGGAAGATCAAATTCCAAGTTTGTTCCCAAATGGAGGTGGGAATGGGGACTGTGCACATCTGGGTTAGAAGAACGGGTCTTGGGGTAGCGGATAAAGTATCTGTCAGTGATGCCTGTGTTCATGTTAATACACTGGCTTGTTTCCCATAGAGAAGTTGCCACCATGTTTCAGAAATGTATCCAAATCAAAAGCCACTGTCACAACGGAGACACAGTGTCAACATGCTCTGTGTTCTGACACAGTATCAACATGTTGTCTTCTGCCATCAGCCTAACAGGAGAAGCTGTGCTTCCTCCAGATGGGCTGAGCACATCCCACCTAGCCTTGCAGCCTCAATTAATGATAACTGCTGGAAGTACAAAGGAATGCCCCCGCAGAAACCCGAGTGCTCAACACAAACATGAATTTTAGTTGGGCTTTATCACACATATTTGCTTCTTGTTATATGTGTTCATAACCACACAGTAGAAATGACCAGATAAAATATGTTACAACCAAGAACTATGAAAAGAAAAAGTGTGGAAAGTGCTCAGATGTCAACCACTGCTGGCCCCATCTATTTACTATTCACCACAGAGTAAAGACAAAAGGAGGACAATGTAATCAAACCACATTTTAACTGTGTGGAACAAATAAGCCATTGATTATTCTGCTCATAAACAGATTAATCCATGGTTTAGTCAATAATGTGAAAACCACAAGAGGCACCGATTAGAACGGTATATTTTCTTTCATCTTTAAAATAAAATAAAGCACAAAAGAAGCTACGGACAGTACAAAGGTGGACGTTTGCCTACTCAATGTAATCTTGTTTACGCTTTATTTTTTTCTTTTTTGTTGACAAATTTTGTTCTTGGACAATTTCATACATGTATCTGGGCATTCTCTCTCTGTCTCTGTCTCTCTGTCTCTCTGTCTCTGTCTCTCTGTCTCTGTGTCTCTGTGTCTCTGTGTCTCTGTCTCTGTCTCCCTCTCTCTCTCTCTCTCTCTCTCTCTCTGTCTCTCTCTCTCTCTCTCACCTGTTTTTATTCCCCTCCACCCCTCTCTTCCTCACAGAACCCCTTCCCCCCCACACACCTTCTTGCTGTGTGGTATGTGAGACTCACTGATTTTAGCCAGGACTGTACAGCCATGGGTCTTAACTTCTCCACTGGAGCCAGAATGAGCTCACTATTTGGTACACCACTGAGAGTAATGACTGTCCCTCCTCCATATTCCAGGAGGTGTCCATTGTTCAGGTGTGCTCAGGGCCCCATGATCCTTGCCTCCATGCATGATGGGCTGTTGGCAGCCTCAAATCTATTTATGTTTTGCTGTCTATATATTTGGAAAGGCATAACAAGAGGCTAAGGTAGAGTGAATCTTACAGTCACACACAGCTACCTTTTTGTTTTTTATTTTTTAAACCACACTTCCATCCTGTCAGAATGCCCTTTATCCACGAGCAGTCCCTGTTGGCCTCTCTCTCCCATCATACTGACTCTTAGTGGGCTTTTTGATTTTTCTATCTAGGGTAGCTCATGAGGGTTCATATGACACACTGAAAAGCCAAAGGATTCAAAGCAAAAATGGGGATCGTATTACTAGTCAAGTATGCACGTACGCCCCAGTTCATTAGTTAGAGTGAGCTACCTTGGCTGTCTTCCTTATCAGCAACACGTGGTGCTACTTTCCTAGACCTTGAAAGCAATGGGTATTTTCACTCCACCACCCAACAGTTTTAAGCATTTTTTGCTTTTTTGATAGGGTAGACTCATTGCATTTATATTTAGGAGAAAAATAAGGCGTGTTTGCATTCGCTGCTTCAGAACAGTTGGCCATTATGATAATCACTGGAAAGCCTACATGAGTTCAGCTAAACTCTAGAAGAATGACTGGGACACTGCCATCAGGGCAACTGGAGGTCACCACCTTGATCGCAGATCAAGTGATGCCTTCTGAGGTCATGCTAATGTCTTCAGTTATGCTGAACTCATCCTCAGCAATCAATTATTATTATTATTACTACTACTACTACTATTATTATTTGGTAAATAGGCTGATAAACAGCTACAATATTTGTAAACCTTTGGGCAGAGGCAGGAGCTTCTCTCTATGCAATGGTGGGTGACCCCGAGAGAAATGGTGGAGACAGCTGGCCTCCAGAAGATTGCCTGCTGTTGCGGCCCACTGGGATAAAAGTACTTACATCTTACTGGAAAGGTCTGGGAGGTCGTGAAGGATCTCATCGTACAGCTCCTCCTGCACTAAGCTGGGAACAGACGGAGACTCTTTCATTTTCTCTTCCCAGGTGCCTTCGGCTTTCAGCAGCATCTCCTCGATAGACTCAGAGGCAGCAATGTCTACAAGACGCAGTAAGCTTGTTAGACATGGCAGTGGGGGAGCAGGGCAGCACTTCCTCTTATAACTCTGACACCCTTGAACTAATACTGGATTGGTAGATACACCAAGCCCATCAAGAAACAGCAAAAGCTTACGGGAGAAAATCGAGTCTGGCATTTTCCAAGCCCACCCTGTCATACACCAGGGATGCACTTAAGTACACATGAAATAAGTATAAATATGCACTGGGTAATAGTGGGGAAACAAAGAGTCACAGGGAAGTTAAACTTGTAAAATTATGTGTGCACATTCCACTGGCTCTGGACACAAACTGTAGCTCCTCCCTGTGACAGAGTAGTCCTTCTGGCCACTGGCCATGACCTTTTCTGTTCTATTCAAAGTGTCTATCACTGTGAGTCTTTAACTTGGGCCACTATACAGATATGCATCGTTCGAATGCATAACCATCAATAACTGTCAGTGAGACCTGGAGAATCTCAAGAAGACTTGCATTGACACCAGCTGAGAGCTCAGTGGAGGCAGCCACTCCCCCATCCTCACTACATCTGGAAGACATAAGTGTCTGTACATTTGAGGCAAGTGGCTTTATGGGCTTGTCAAAGTCATTAGAACATGAGCTGATGTTACTGCCAGTATTCTGTTGACTGGCCTAGGATCAGAGTAGTGGGAAGGAAGAAGAGACCTCAGCTGCCTCACCTGGAAGGCTACATTCCTGGTAAACTTAAACAAACTAAACTTCAGACTACCATAGATGTCATTTACTTTGTCCTCCCAAATTCAAGGCCTGGGGAAGTGGAAATCATGGGACATGACATTCATGGTGACTGTCTCGGCCACAAGGTGCTTCTTTGCATCTTTATGTGGCACTTTATTTACCTGGCTCATTCTTCTCCTAGATGGGTCAAGTGCACCAAATAGGGAACACCTTCATTTAATGAATACACTCATATTGAGGTTCTATGCCAAGCCCAGTGCTGTGTCTCACTGCCAAGGTTCTATAAACGAGGAACTGGGAAGATGTCAGACTCTGCAGGGATAGCACAGAGCAGGCTGTCTGAATCTTTGTGCAATGTGCGAAACTGGCCAGGGCTGGAGCTGGGCCAGATGCTGGATCATTCCCTGGGCCCCCGTGAGAGTCAGCTACCTTTGGGAATTGGCTGTGTAACACATGACACTAGCCCTCAAATGAGCTAGTAGGAGGATGGCGGGATAAGCATGCATAGGAACAAGGGTCAGTCACATCTCCTTGGTCTGTGAAGCAGCCGAGAGTGGGCATTTGATCATGAAATCTCCTGACAGAACCGTCCAATGAGACACAAAGCCAGCAAATGTGTTAAGATAAAAAGCTACATTTAGAATAAGTTATTATTATTATTTATTATTATTTTGTTGGGTTTGATGTACTTTAGACAGGGTCTCACTGTGTAACCCTGACTCATCTGGTACTCAATATATGACCCAGGGTTGGCGCTGAACTCAGCAATCCTTCAGCTTCTGCTCTCAAGTGCTAGGATTATAGGTACATACCATGCATCAGCTGCTTTTTAATCCTTATAATTAGGTTTAAAGTACTAAATTAAGTTAAACAATCTCCATTCATGATAAGATTTTTACTCTCACTAATATTTGCTTAACCCTAAAGTCTGAGGCAACTGAGAAATGTCCCCTCGTGTTTGTTAGATCTTAGTTTTATTTTAGCAGACACAATAAGACAACCAACAGGAAGCGATTTAACTTCAATAAAAATAAGAGGGCAAGTCCCTCGTTCTGGTTTTCACTCACTCTTAGCAGCAATTACACTGGGAGTTGAAATGTGAAGGGATTTTAAGTTAGAAACGGCCCAGGTATGAGAAAAAAATTATTTTGTTCTAAAGATCAATTTTTGACCATTATACTTTCTGATGGGAGTCATTTCTTTGTTATTTTAATCCTCCTATTAATATCTCAAAAACAGCAATGAGAAGTAGCAGATGTTAAATTTTAAAAACTATAGAATTAAGAGCATTAGATTCAGGAGCGCATTAGTGGTAAAGGAGATTACAGAAGTCTTCAGAAGCATTTACCCTTCTGAAATAAAGAGGTTGGAGATCTGAGTTAGCATCAGACTATGAGTTTGTGTTTAAGTCTAAATATTCACACGGAATACATTGTTACAATAAGTATCAGAATAGGCAAGCATCTGGCAACAAAATAACCAGTGAGATAACAGAGGTTCTGAGGTGATGTGCTGCTCAGTGCAACAGTTATGTGAAAGGAAGGTGGGGGTAGACTGGCTTTCCCCGCTGCCATCAGCAACCCACAGTGCAGTGGGGAGAACCCTGGCTCTGTGTGTGTGTGTGTGTGTGTGTGTGTTTAAAATACTTCCGGCTGTACTAGCACTGAATGAGTAGTGTCCATGTCAAAAGAAAAAGGCTCCCAGCCTGTTCCCACTTACCTGATGCTTTCTCCCCATTGCAGTTCACAAGGTGGGGGTTTGCCTGATGTGCCAGGAGGAGTTTCACCAGGGCTGTCTGCAGCATAAAGACAATTTTGATCAGCACTGCTATGCAGGGCCCGTCAGTAAGTACACAGAATACTGAGATCACATTGGTAAATACCAAGGGTGCTGAGGATAGGTCAACAAATACCCAGGATACTAAAGACCAGAATCAGTAAGTACCCCAGGGCACTGAGAACCATCAGTAAGTACCCAGGGCACCACAGACAATCAGTAAGTACCCAGGGCACTGAGTACCAGAGTCAGTAAGTAACCAGGGCATCAAGGACAATCAGTAAGTACCCAGGGCACCGAGGACTACCAGTAAGTACCCAGGGTACTAAGAACTGGTCAATTAATGCACAGGATAGCTGCCTGCTAGAGACGCCTGACGTGGCAGGAGACTGAGGGTATTGTTGCTCTTGGTATTCTTACTATTCCCACGTTCTTCTCAGAACATGTCAGACAAATGCCTTCCAAATTTATATATTAGGAAAAATTATTTATCCTAATATATAAATAAACAGGGTTTAACTCCCAAGGATCTGAAAAGGAAATTTTGTTAAATTTTCCTTTTATGATGTTTTGTGGAGAGATAATTTGCTTTTGGGTGTTTTGCTTCCATTTTGTTTTTTTAAATTCTCTTTAGCCATTCATCAAAGTCACAGAAGCGATCTGGTTCCAGAATGCAAATACTATTTTGTTAGTCTTACCAGCCATAATATGAAAAACAAGCTCCCTGTACAAAGATATTCAAGCTAAACTGTTGACGTTAAAATAGTTTGGAGTAACCTAGACCTTTGGGGGCTCCCAGAGACTGAACCACCAGCCAAAGAGCATCCATGGGTTGGACCTAGGCCACCTACACATATATAGCACAAGTGCAACTTGGTCTTCATACAGGTCTCCCAGAAACTGGAGTGGGGGCTGTTCCTGACTCTGTAGCCTGCCTGTGCATCCTGCTCCCCTAACTGAGTGCCTTGCCTGGCCTCAGTGGGAGAGGATGTGTCTAGTCCTGCAGTGACTAGATGCACCAGGGTGGGGTGATAGACAGGAGTTCCTCCCCTTGAGAAGAAAGGGGGGGTGAGTTATAAGGGGGAACTGGGAGGCAGAGGGCTGCAAAGTGAATAAATAATTAGTGAAAATGATAGTTTGGAATAAAGTCACATTCAGAAAATACATACTATTTAAATGTCTTAGAAACCAAAGAGTATACAAAATATTTGTCTTAAAAAAATGAGCCAAATGGTTGTTGAAACACTGAAAAAGATTTGCACCCCCAGCAGGAAAGGAAAGACATCTCTCTGGAAAGGCGTCTTAAACAAGAACATTGCTTTCCTTCCTAACACTTCTTGTAGATAAGATCAGTTATTGGACAGCAGAACTAGCTGACAGGCTCCTCATGTGTAAATGCAGTGGGAAGCCTGTGTGAGCAGACGAATCAGGTGGGTAGAGTCGGTAGATACCGAAGCCTGTGGCCTCAGGCTCTGCTGCCTGAGAGTCTCACTGGACCACAAGGTATCAGGTCAGGGACTCAGGTCACCACCTCCATGCCAAGACCACATGCCTAGTGCAGCAGTGAGCTGGAGCACACTGCATAAAATGTTTTATTGTTTGTACAAAGAGAGCTGCCTGCTTCCGGGCTGGTTTGAGCTATGGCTGGGGAGCTGTGGTCATTAACTACAAGATGTTCAGGAGTCATTTCTGGAAGGAGGCAAATCTGGAAACAGTTTTTTGTTGAATTATCACACCTATCACACACTGACATACTAACACGAGGAAGTAAAGATTCTGCTCTGTTCATTTTCTTGTTCTTTTAGATTGTAAGTCAGAGAGAAGCATTTTCCTATAGTTCTTCAATTCACTTATGGGATTGGAACAGGCAGTTCGGGAGCGTACAGTGATGATACCCCTGTGTCAAACACTTCTGCTACCACTGTGTTCTGCCTGAGTGTGTGGACCAGGCAGCGATGAACTGACCCTTCAGTGTCCTTGAGCCAAAACAAATATCTAGTCATTGAAAATGCTGTTCTTGTGTGTAACTGGTCACAGGAGCACACAGGATGTTAGTTCAACATCTTTTATTCATTAAAATGAAGTGTAATTTACAGAGCAAAATGGGATATAAAATGTAATTTCACTTTAGATCTACAAAGTGCAGAAAACAAACTGAACACTAAGAGACTCGCATAATTGGCTCACCACATTACAGTATGAAAACTGCATTAATTCTGTGAAGGACATTTAGGGCTGCTGAGGGCTTCTCCAGTCAGCTCAGCTGTGATGTAGAGCTCAAAGGAGGTGAAGCTTCCTGTGCCCTTGGGAAAGTAAATACTTTTTCTTATTAAATTACTCAGATAGTAAGACGACGCCAATGGGAGTCAAACTGTATAATGATTATCATATAAATTGGAAGGAAATCAAAATTAAGTATAAAGTTTTCTTTCATTAATTGTTCAATAATATTTCAGAAAGGATTTAGAAAATCGCCTTACCTGGCCGTACTTGGCTGCTAAGTGCAGGGGCGTCCAGTGCCCATCATCCATCCCATTGAGGTCTCCACCATGTTCCAGGATAAGCAATACCACATCTTTGTAGCCACTGGCGCATGCCATGTGTAGCTGAAACATAGATGTGTTTGTTATTCTTCCATTGTGAAAAAGTAGTCACACCATTATTTTGTTCAACAGTTTAGGCAGAGCTATTTAATAAAGCATTGGATCTGAAACATGACAGTATGAAATTTAAAAGTTCAGGCATGTAGTTTTGTTATTTTGTGTAAGTCATCATTGCCACATTGTGAAAGAAACGCTAAGATTGTGAAGAAATAATGTTTTCCCGTTGCTTCCCTGATGACTGACTGTGTGCAGTTTCCCGGTTAATCTCTACTTCCCACTGAGCTCTTTGGACAGTCACTTGAGCTGCTGAAGGTGCCACCCCACTAAACCCATGGTTAACGTCTCCTGCACACCTGTCAAAGTGGCTCTCAGATTCTTGAACCACCTCTGGTGCTGAACAGGGTGATTCAAAGGCAGAGAAGGAGAAAATGTGTTGCAGACATTCTGGAGACTCCTGGTATGTTGGTGAAACTTTATGGTCTGTCTTAGCCAAACTGCCTGTCCTAGGTATAGTTTGTTAATGAGAGGTGCCACACGAGGTTAAGATAAAAGTGTTCAAGATTCTTCTGAGCTGGTTAATATCGTTTTAGGACAGGCTATGCACCTGTATGCAGCAGCACTTGAGTGTCTCTGAATTAGCAGTAACCGGAAGCCCAGAGGCATATAGATGGGAACACAAACAGCCCAAGCAGGTAGCTCCTATAGGTTTTGGTTCCAGTCATGGGAAAGACTAGAAGCCCAGAACCTGAGCTAGAATGGGACATTACAGGGCTGATGGGTAAAGTGTTGGGGAGTGGGTCCAGCCCTGATGTCACTAAAGTCACAATGGAAACAATTTATCTAGTCACAAAGTGTATTGAAGGGCTCTGGTCAACTCCTTCTGGGTGACACAGACGAGACTTTGAAGAGGTGGGACAGATGTTTAGAGCAATGTACAGCGGTGTCTGCAAGCCCTGTCACCAAGGCCATGCAGACTGTGCTCGGGAGCTCTGTCCTTTTCAAGTCATCAAATCTCACTGAGTAACTCAACCAACAGCAAAGCTAAAGGAAACACTGGGAAGGAAACCAGCCATCCTGCAGATTCCTGGTCCACAGAGAGCATATAACCTTTATTTTAAATCTTTAAGAGTGGCATATGGAGAAATTGTTAAAAAAATATCAACACATTTTCACCAGCCTCCTCTGGCCTGTGTTATAAATATTTCATATTCTCTTATTTATATATTTATGCTTTCCAACATATCTTCAAAGAGTATATGTGTATTATTTTATGATGAAACACCCTTTGAACAGAAAACTGTATCCAACTGCATGCTTTAGAATCAACCTCAGCTCCCTATGTAAATGTTCCGAGGCTCAAGAGTGGACTCACCAGGGTCACTCCGTCATCGTTTCTCTCGTTGACGTCTCCACCTGAAGATAGGAAGTGCCTGACGTCTGTTAGCATACTCAGGGGCCTCTGCAGCTTCATCTGGCGCAGCGAGTTGAGGTCCACCCCTGGGAGAAGAAGACCCATTGGCAGATACTGGGACTCAGGACAAGGTTGTTTCTTAACACATTTCTCCTTCAGAACCCTCCTCCTCGAAACCTGCTCATCTTTGAACATATCCTATTGCTAATAATAATTATAGCCTGCCTATTACTAATAATAATTATTAAAACATAGTATTTGACTGGTCATTTACCCCATGTTTGTGTAGGTTTGTACATGTTCGTACATGACTAATATACTTAGTATGTTGGTGTAAACTGCCCACATATATTAGTCAAAAGCATCTTCACGTACTTAAATTAGATTGGAAGAAGATGCCAAACCATCAGGGTTTTGCTGTTTTATTTGTTTGTTTGTTTTTGCTTAGATTTTTTTTTTCACAGAAATACTTGCTTATAAATTTAGGGTCCTGGACAAGCAAAACTGCTTCTGCTGAGAAGCCAACACGATATGAACACAGCATGAAGCTCACAGCACCGTTCACTCCTGTAAGGGAACTCTGATGGATATTCTATACAGCATTGGTGGTGTTGGTGTTACAATTCTGCTACAAATCGTATTTGGGGATCCCTTATCAGGACTCTGGAACTTTCCTGAATGTGTGTAATTATTTCAGGATACAAATTTAGAAGACTGCTCCAACTCAACCGGTCAGGGCTATGTCAGGGTTATTCATGTCAGGACACACACCCACCACTGAGAGAAGAGACGGCAGCTCCTTGACAGACAGCATTGGCTCACGTGCCCTTACACCAGCTCTCAACCTTCATCAGTGTTTATTCCTGCCTGAGATTTTAGAATAGCACAATCCTGATCTAACTTGTCTTTGCATTTATGGATCCCTTGTTCCTAACACGGCTTCTTAGACACAGTCATTGACTGCAGCCATGCATCTGATATGTCCAGGGTGAGACATATTCAATTTCTGGTTCAATTTTGAGGATGGTGTCTGAGCTTCATGATCCTCATTCATTTGAATAATAAGGTTCCAAACAGGGGAGTCTATAGTTCCTCCTTCTGCTTCCAAGTAAAGGTAAAGAAAACAGTGTCCATGCTGGTGGTGCTGGTGGTGGTGGTGATGGTGATGATGATGATGGATAATGTTGGTGCTGCTGCTGATAGTTGGTGATGGTTGATGATAATCATGTTGTTGATGGTGGTGGTGAGGGTTCTGGTGGTGGCGGTGATGGTGCTGTTGGTGCTGCTGGTGTTGAGAGTGAGAGATTGTCTACTTGTAAGTGTCTGCTGTGAGCTAACCATTGTTATGAACATACTCTGTGTCTTAGGAAAGCATTCTAGGGCTGATACAAACACCATTCCTACAGTGACGCTCCTGCACGCTCAGCGTGACACTCACTTCCTCTAGTGACTTTGAGAAAGCCATTTTACTGTTGTGGCTTCAGTATCATCCTCAGTCACTGGGGCAACAACAAATTCCAAGGGGCCAGTGTCACAATTCACAGGTTTTGTTTTTCTCCAAGACCCAGTTTCTCTGTGTAGCTTTGGCTGTCCTGGAACTCACTCTGTAGACCAAACTGGCTTCTGACCCAGATCTGCTTGTATCTGCCTCCTGAGTGCTGCAATTAAAGGCATGTGCCACTGCACGGGGCTTCCTTACATGTGTCTCAGGGGCAGAGGTCAGTGCACTATCAGTCAGTAAGTAGTAACTAGGGCCGTTTGCACGTCTTTTCCTCAGTGGTTCCCCATGACTGTTTTCCACAGGCTTACCTCTGAACCTGAGTGGGGAAATGAGCAGAAACGCCCAGAGGCCTGTTGTCTTGGCTTTACAGCTGTGCACATAAATTTTGCTCTGTGTCACTACAGAGAGGCAACTTATCCTCTGAAAAGAATGGGACAGCAAATGCTATTTTATCATTTACTGGAGTGAATTAACAGAAGAATACTTGCTGTTTAGCAAGAGTTCTTGAAAATGAGCTTTGGTTGATCACTACTCTGGAGAATAACAGAGCTGTGTCAATGGAAACCCAGACCAGAATGTTCCTGGCCACACCTTACCGGATCACCAAGTAACCCTATACCATGCTGGAAAAACTAACGGACTTCCTTTTGTAATGGGGCATTTGAGGTCTGTGGGAACCAACTAAAACTGTCACTTCATTCTCGTTTGTAGGATGATGGAATTTGACATGTGATTTAATTTTCAGAAATGCTCCATGGATGTCAGCAGTGAGATTTGCAAAGGAAGTGATAAAAACCTGCAAGGATCCAGAACTTGGTGAAATTCCACAGTGTTTGCTCTTGTGCCCTTCCAGGACAGGAGCCTAGACATCTAATTAAAATTGAATCTGGCTGTAGAGTGCAGCAAACACAGAACACACAGGCTGAAACACAGAGGCAGGACACCCCTCACCGAAGGCCGGCTACACTCAACACAGTGAGGCAGACAGCCTATTTCTCATTCCTGTTACCAGGATACTACAGGGGAACATTTTGACATTATATTGGTTTAAACTCAATTTTGAATCATACATGTTGCCAAAGAAAGTGTGATTCTTAGATTTTTTTTGTTATAATTTTAGAAAAGAAAAAAAAGTCCCTTTTTGTTAAGCCAATACAACACAGATTCTGTCACCGCACATCAATCAAGTGTCTTTAACTTCTGAACTAAGCAACCAATATGGCAGGATCCCTCCTCCCACTCTTAAACTTGTCAGGGTTGGTGAATGGACTCAGTCTCCACTCTCTCTTTTTTTAATATTAAAAGAAATGTATGAGGTCCCATTTGTCAATTCTTGATCTTAGAGCATAAAGATTAAAATCTCAGGAGACAGCAGGTGTTGGCAAGGATGTGGAGAAAGAGGAACACTCCTCTACTGCTGATGGTAAAGCAAGTGCCATAAGACTCAGTGATAGCTAGACAAGAAGGGCTGGCAAAAATATGATATTCAGATCATTGTAGTGGTAAATTAAGGGGCAGAGGGGAGGGAGGGAGGGAGGGAGAGAGAGAGAGAGAGAGAGAGAGAGAGAGAGAGAGAGAGAGAGAGAGCGATCTTCCACAAGGGATAAGCTGTCCCAAACCCCCTGACCTCCAAATCAAGATGCAGGAGAAACTGTCATGCAGGATCAGAGATTTCAGAAGAACCTTGGGCCACAGTTCTGAGTTGGGGAGCAGACAATGCAAGCAAAGGGTGAGATTGCTCGGTACCCATATCGTCTTGTCCCAGAAGAAGGCTTCTCGAGGTCAAACACCAGAAACAGTCAATAGGTGAGGAGCCGAGAATGAGCGGGGACCCCACGGTATCACAGAGGAAGCTTCACCAGGAGGGAGGAAAGTGTGGGAAGACAGCATCAGGAGAGACTTTGTTATTGCACGACAATATGCAACGTCACAGAAATTTTGTTTCAAAGAACAGAGAAGTAAATCCCTGAAAGACAGTTCAGGGGCAACAACTGCAGGGGAATTCTTGGTGGGCAGGAAGCTGAGCATCATTTGGTTGAGGAATAGGGAAGATAATCTACTTGTCCCTAAAAGGGTAGAAAGAGGGGAGGGGAGGTAGAAAAGTATCATAGAAAAGTGATAAATAGATAGATAAAAAGATAGATGATAGAAAGATAGATGACAGATAGATGGTAGATAAAAAGAAAGATAGATGAGATAGATTGATAGAGAGATAGATAGGTGATGATAGATGATAGATGACAGATGATAGGTAGATAGTTATAGAGAGATGATAGATGATAATAGATAGATGATGATGATGATGATAGATGATGATAGATGATATATATATATATATATACACACATATATACATATATGTATACACAGGTGGCTGGATGAATGGATGCTAGTAGGCAGGTAGATGGGTAGATGGATGCGTATGTGTGTGTGTGTGTATATATATATATATATATATATATATATATATATATATATATATGTATGCTTCCATAAGCTTCCAACCCACCAAAGCATATTGTTTAATAGGAAAGCTTGGTTTTTGCAAAATCAATATTTGTCATCAAATGCAAAAAAAATACATACATACATATATATATATATATATATATATATATATATACTTCCATGTATGGATACAGATATGGGTGGTCATGTGTATGTGCACACACACACACACACACACACACACACACACACACACAGAGAAATGCAGATTTTTTTATGCCTATTTTCTGTCCTGGCCACCTTGAGCTCTGCCCTGGCTCTCCCTTCCCTTAGAGGCTCATCTTAGAATGGATTGCTTTCCTTGCATGCCCAGCTGTTTTGCCTTGTGCAAGATGAGGTATTCATCAAATGCTCAATCAGCTCCCACGCTGGTCTCCTTTCACAGTCCTGGAACCAGAGGCACTGAGCTGAGGTTAATTGCTGTGGCCTGTTTACAGTGTAAGTCTACGGTGACAGCACAATTAGAACTTTGCAACACAGACTTTCTATGTAATCAACTTGTTCACATGTCTTCTGCCCCTCTGCCCCCTGTGCTCTGCTGTGACAGCACAGTACATCTGATTTGAAACAGGGATTTTTGCAGAGCTAGGTGCACCCAGGATCGAAAGCACCTGCAAAGAATGGTGGGTGTAGAAATGACAAGAGGCAAAGATGTCATCCTAGCCTATTAGAGACTCCTGATGGCTTCGGTCCCTGCTGCCACAGCAGATAAGTCCCGGTGCTCCAGTGAGGGGGCAGGGATAAATGGAGTCAGACAGCATTTATGGCAGAGGAGGCAACACACACCGATAAACAGGAGGGATTCTGACAGGGACACAGCAGCTGTGCAGGAGGGGAGGCGGGTGCAGGAAGGGGCCGGATCACAGCAGCAGCAGTGACAAGCACGGAACAGAATTAAAAATTGAAGAGATATTAAATTGAGTTCGTTCCAGCAAACCTGCATTTTACAAACCAATCATGACAGCCATAGTGGTGACAGCTTTTCCTGGAAGCAGAGTCATGAACTATCTCTCGTTTCTCTCCCAACCAGCATTCGCCTCCCATAGGAAGAGAGTTGCTTTTGTTTTTGCATTTGACGACAAATATTGATTTTGCAAAAACCAAGCTTTCCTATTAAACAATATGCTTTGGTGGGTTGGAAGCTTATTACCAATGCTAACACATTTGCGGATGGACATTGAGACTGTTTTGTGGCCTTGGGAGGGAGGGGACCAAGAAAAGGAAAGACAATCACTAGCAAAGATTCTCTGGCTGAATGAGAGAGGTACAGTTCAGTTCTTTCAGCATTTGGAGTTTTATTTGACTTAATTCTTTTGTAGTTTATTTGTTTATTTTAGAGAAAGAGTTTCATGTGCACTCACTATGTAACCAAAGGTAACTCAGTGTTCCAGTATTCCTATTACCACCTGCAAGTGATAGACTACAGCTGTGCTCCACCACACTTGGTGTATCTTGTACTGGACCCTGAACCAGCAGTGTACTGAGTTACACCACCAGTCTGTGATTTATAGTTTTAAAATTTTATTTTTATGTGTGTGGGTGATTTGTATTTGCGCTTATGTATGTATATGCACCACATGTAGGCAGTGCCCACAGAGGCCAGAAAAGGGCATCAGATCCCTTAGATCCACAAATGAATCTGAGCCAATGTGTGTGTTGGGAATCCAATTCAGGCCTCTGCAAGAGCAACAGGAGCCCTTGATCACTCAGCTGTCTCTTCAGAGCCCGAATTTTATTTTTAACCCCCTATTATTGGGGGTGGGTTTTGAATATTGAAATTTAGAAATCCCTTCCTCTTTTCCCTCTCTCTAGTCTTCCTGGCTACTCTCATTTAAATACTTTCCATGCCCCCTCTATTTAGAATTTGATAGTCTCAATTTCATTAAATATTATTGTTACATACATATATGTATGTAGTATGTATGTATATACTTACATATATGTGTATATATGTACTTACACACACACACACACACACACCTGCTGAGTCTGTTTCTGATGTCTGTGTGTATATGGTGCCAAGGCTGACTACTCTGCACTGGACTACCAGTAGTGGAGCTCATTCCTAAGTCTCCTCCCAGCAGTTTTTAATTGCCTTGTAGTGCTTTGTTTAGGGGTGGGTGGGGTGGTGGTTTGTTGATGCTCTGCCCAGGGAGTGGCACTATTAGAAGGTGTAGGTATGTCTCTGTGGGTGTGGGCTTTAATACCCTTCACCCTAGCTACCTGGAAGTCAGTCTTCCACTAGCAGCCTTCAGATGAAGCTTTAGAACTCTCAGCTCCTCCTGCACCATGCCTGCCTGGATGCTGCTATGCTCCCACTTTGATGATAATGGATGGAACCTCTGAACTTGTAAGCCAGCCCTAATTAAATGCTGTCCTTTATAAGACTTGCCTTGGTCATGGTGTCCACAGCAATCAAACCCTGACTAAGACAGATGGGATCCTGAGACTTTTCCCCTTACATGTTGACATGCCCAGGGATATTGCTATTCTTGTCTTGTTTGGCCATTTCTACGGGAATTATTAAACCTCCTTTTTGTGGTTCCAAGTACACACAGCATGCTGCACACAGTTAACATGTCCAAGTTGGTGGACTTGGAGGTCCCCATGTGTGGGGAACCAGCACAGGTCAGTTCACTGAGTTGCCTCTCACTCTAGCCAGCATTAACTATGTCTTGATAAGAACGTGCCACATAAAGAGTTCTCCAGTCACTTTTCAGTAATACAAAGAAGTTAACCTCAGGCTCTCCCACATTTTTCAAACAAGCTCAGAACTCTGTCCTGCCTGGGAAGCACTTCAAAGGTCTGAGTCCTGAACTGCCCACTGGGAAACTCATATCACCTGGAGTTTTGTTCCTGGTAGAACCAATTAACTTTTCTCCAGAGGGTCACAGCTCGGGGTTCTTGAAGCCAGCAAGGGAGTTCTCCTGCTCAGGAGTCTAGAGGGTCTTGAAGAAAAGTATTGACTCCTGTGCTACACAGATCTTGAGTAGGCAGTTCAAGATGGTGGCCTTCACTTCGGGGGCAATCACTCCTGCCTTGCTTTCTAAATTAATGAGACTAGTTCCTCCTTAAGAAATCAGGACTGCTAAGCACTAATTAGTATTCTATGCCATCCTCAAAATAAACCTTTGAGACAAATGAGCTGGAGGAAGCAAAGCATGCTGAGAATGAGCTAAGTGCTTCTCCAAAGACAACAATGGAGCACCGTCATCCCCAGAGGCTCTGAAGACTCCAGAACTTTGTCTCCGGTCAGCAAAACCTTGAAGGTCCTTGACTATCAGAGCAGTTATTTACATTTAATCTTCAAAAAAGAGGAGGGGCCTGATCTGCCCTTCCAAGCTTAACTACCAGGTGCGGCAGTGGCTCCCATCCCCCTCACTGAGCTGACTCACTGGTTCACAGTGGGGGATAAGTCATTAATGTTCTGGTGAGTGACACACAGGGCTCAGCCCCATTTCTTCAGGCCAGCCCTCTCTCCAATCCTAGGCTTTCATCTCATGGTGCTTCTGCTTCTAAATGCTGCTGTGAATTCTGGGATACACACACTGCCCTTGCTGTCTCCAGTCCTCCACGAACTGGCTTGCAGGGCTCACCTGGCACTGAGGGTACACTCAAAGGTGACCTTGCTCTCATTAGCTCAAAATTCAATTGTATGGTTCACTTGTCTTGCTATCTCCAGGGAGGAGAGCTCATAATTACAAAACCAGTCTTAGCAATTATGGACCCCAGGCATCTGTTTGGGGCTCCTTCACTGTTCCCCAGCAGGTACCAGCCAGACTGCAAAAGTCAACTTTTGCTAAACAACCAATAAATAAAAGGTGGGGTAGAAAACTGCCTTGCCTTATACCTTCAAGGGTGAATAGCACAGTCTGAAATAATATATGTATTTTTCTAAGAACATATTTACAGTTCTACCAATGCATTGCTTTATGGAGAGTTTATAAAAGGAAGCATTGGGCTACCATTTTCATCCAAATAGGCCAGCAGGATAGCACTAGATTCTGTCCCTTCGACGGCGTAATCTAATGGGATATTTCCATTCACATCTTGCAGAAGGACGTTGGCTCCAGCCTATACGAAAACAAACAAAAAAAATTAGTGAACATTAAGTGTTTAAGATTAAAAGCACATTTAAAATGTTCCCTTCACTGTTGACCCAGAAACAGAAATAGTTTTTAGCAGACACAGTGCCGAGGGATTTTGGAGGAAATCACAATTATTTTAGGCAAATACATTAAATAATTTGTGGAGACTTCAGGTTGCAAAATGCCCCACTGAGTCTTGTGACATCACAGCCCCTCCCTGACCCCCCCCCCCACTAATGCTCTTCCCTAAGCACAAGCCTTATTCAGTGAGTAGTGGCAGAGCCCTGCCCACCAGTACTGGTGGCTCTCTGCTGCCAGCTGCTGTGTCTGCATTCTTGAAGTGTCCAGGTCTACAGGTGAGGTCTCCATGAGCAAGCTGAGCTTGTCCTGATCTCCCCCAAATCTATTTTGTCAGTCTTTGTCTTCCTCAGGGATCCACCTGGGCAGTCCTCATGTTGTTCTGACTTAAAGTCTGTGCTGACAGCTCCTGCTTGGCTTTGCTTTCACAAGGTACTGTTTCCTAGCAAGAATCACAGTCTATTCTAGATCTTGGAACATCAGAGAACTAAACCCACGTGGCCTCACTGTGCATACCTCCCCCTGACCCCATGTTTATCCACAGAGTGGGCGACTTTCTTTTGCCCTTGAAAATCAGTCACAAGAAGTTCCCATGACTCTGAATGAGACCCAAGTGTTTATCAGCCATGGCGGCCATCATTCTTCCAAGGCCATGGTTTGAGCCTCTATCCTTTTTCCGCAGATGCAGGATCTGTTCCTTGACTCTATATCTGTCCTTCTCAGTGTTCTCTTGTTCAAAGTTGGCAGTTTATTCTTTCTTATTAGCTACAAGTTTACACACACACACACACACACACATACACACACACACACACTCATATATGTGTGAATATATACATTCAGTATTTCTAGTTAAAATTATTGGTAGGAATTTTGGTTCTCAGACTGAAAAGACTGAAAGTGGAGTGAACCAGGAAGAGCCATGATGCCTGTAACACAGAACTGAGCCATGATGAGCCATGATTCCTGTAACATAGGGTGAGCCAGGATGAGCCATGATTCCTGTAACACAGAGCTGTGAGTCAGGATGAGCCATGATGCCTGTGACACAGTGTGAACCAGGATGAGCCACGATGCCTGTAACACAGAGCTGTGAGTCAAGATGAACCATGATGCCTGTAACACAGAGCTGTGAGCAGGATGAGCCATGATGCCTGTAACACAGAACTGTGAACCAGGATGAGCCATGATGCCTGTAACACAGAGCTGTGAGCAGGATGAGCCATGATGCCTGTAACACAGTGTGAGCCAGGATGAGCCCTGATGCCTGTAACACAGTGTGAACCAGGATGAGTCATGATGCCTGTAACACAGTGTGAACCAGGATGAGTCATGATGCCTGTAACACAGTGTGAACCAGGATGAGTCATGATGCCTGTAACACAGAGCTGTGAGCCAGGATGAGCCATGATGCCTGTAACACAGAACTGTGAACCAGGATGAGCCATGATGCCTGTAACACAGTGTGAACCAGGATGAGCCATGATGCCTATAACATAGGGTGAGCCAAGATGAAGCATGATTCCTGTAACACAGTGTGAGCCAGGATGAGCCCTGATGCCTGTAACACAGAACTGTGAGCCAGGATGAACCATGATGCCTGTAACACAGTGTGAACCAGGATGAGCCATGATGCCTGTAACACAGAGCTGTGAGTCAGGACGAGCCATGATGCCTGTAACACAGAGCTGTGAGCTGGAATAATCCCTTAGGTCGCTTTTGTTTTGATCACAGCATCAGAAAAAGAAACCAAGGCACAGTCTATGATGTTTACTTTCTCATGGATTCTTTGCTCTCTGTCTACTAGGTTGATACATGAAATAAAATTCTAATTTTTCCTAGATAGTTAGATAATAGGCTTTGGGATGAGGTAGCTCAATCCAGCCAGTGTCTTTGTTAGGACTACCAGTGTGATAATGAAACAGCACAACCATAGACAAGCTGGGAGGAAAGGGGCGGTTTAGCTCATGTTTCCACACTACTCTTCATCAGAGAAGGAAGTCAGGACAGGAACTCCAACGGGACCCAAGAGAAAAGAATTTATGTAGAGGCTATGGAGGGGTCCTGTTACTGGCTTGCCCCAAATGATTTTCTCAGACTGCTTTCTTATAGAACCCAGGATCACCAGCCCAGAGTGGCACTACCCACCATGGCCTGGGCCCTCCTCCATCAATCACTAAGGAAGTGCCTGTGATGGTTTGTGTATGCGGGTAAGGGACCTTGTTGGAGTAGGTGTGTCACTGTGGGTGTGGGCTTTAATACCCTATTACTAGCTGCATTGAGGTGAGTATTCTGTTAGCAGCCTTCAGATGAAGATGCAGGACTCTCAGCTCCTCCGACAACATGCCTGCCTGAATGCAGCCTTGATGATCCAGGACTGAACCTCTGAATCTGTAAGCCAGCCCCAATTAAATGTTGCCCTTATAAGAGTTGCCTTGGTCATGGTCTCTGTTTACACCAATGGAAACCCTAACATAGACAGTGGCTAAGAGGGTCACTGTAGAAATAATGTTGATTGTATTTAGAAAAGTATTAATGATACAGGATTGTTTGTGTAAGAACAGCTCTATGTCCTTATGTGGGAAAAATCCAGCAAAGTGGCTAGCACACCTTACTGAACACCTTCCGGAAAGGTGTAGAGTGAGCTTTATTGCAGAGCTGCAAACAAGCAGGCATGCAGAAACAGACATCTGTGAAACCAGCAATACCCAGCTACAGATGCACAGAGTGATTTAAATGTCTACTGTGTCTGTGGTGACAGACATATTGAGTGTTCACCCAGGGTTCACCTGCCTAGGGAGTGTCAACCAAAACCTCAGTGTCTGGAGTTCACTGCACAGACCTAATGGCTGGCCTTTGGAATGTTTTATCATGATGGTTGGGTCCCATATCGATGGTCCTCTAAGCACTCTGTGCTTCAGATTTCTTTGCCTGATATTCTTGATGTCAAAATTTCCTAATTCTTTCCATACGCTGAAACAGCTATATATTCATCATGAAAGAAAAGCTCTGTTCCACCATGCCCTTCTTTGGAGGAGGCCTGTGTGTCTGCTGCAGGACTGCAGCTCTGAGATGTACCATTTTCTTATGTTGGGGCGTTTTTTATGCTAGGGATATAGGTTCCTTGGCAGGCTGGTGTGCAATATTTTGGAAAACAAAGCTTTTCTGTTGTTCAAATCAAATTATAAATGCCTTGGAACCTCCCCCACTTTTCCCCACTGAAATATGCAGGCTGTGAGAAGGAAGGTCTCCTGGTGCTCTTCAAATGCCTGCAACAGCTCAGAGTCAGACTGGCCCATTATTCCACTCAGGTCTGAACAAAGGCGTCCTTCCTCCCTGCATGAGCTGATTTTCACGACCACTTTTCTATTTCTATTGTACTTTGAAGCTAAATATTGGTAGTGAAATCAAGACTGACTTTTTTATTACCCACCCAGCTGACCTAGGAGTGATAGCGGGTCTCATCAGATTAAAGTAACTGATTGACTACAAAGTAGAAACATTTCTTGAAAATTTCAGAAGATCTTTCTTATTACCATCATAAGGTCTAACCTGTATCTTATGCAATCCATACTGACTTGACTGTGTTGTACAGCATTGTGTTTCTCCTATTAAAAATGTTTGAGACACTCAGGAATAGCAAATCAACTTAATTTTGTGCCGTGAAAGTAAGCAAGAAACTCAGTTCACTGAAAATACCATCTGTGATGTTGTGCATTTAAAATGACGGCATATACATATAAATTAAATATAACCTTCCAGTGCATGCACTTGGGATACTTGAAAATGTGCTGTTTCATTCTTCAGTTTTTACTTCTTAGACATGGATACAGATTTCAGCCGTGCATATGAAGTCGAGATGGAGATGTGTTTGTGACTTGGTTTCCCTGGATACTGATGCAAGCCTTTCTGTGAGGGACCTAGAGGATAGCATCAAACACTGAACACACTTTGTAATATGTCAGAGTGTGCATTTGATTCTACAGAAAGAAAGAAAGAAAGAAAGAAAGAAAGAAAGAAAGAAAGAAAGAAAGAAGGAAAGAAAGAAAGAAAGAGAAAACCCTGAGAATTAAAGGAATAGAGAGTTGAAGATCTTGAAATAAAATTTTCAGATGAAAAGCCAGGAATAGTGAAACTTGGATTTACTTTTTAGTATAACAAAGAGTAGTCTTAGGAGTTGCTACACATGTCATACATGTTAAATATACTTTAAAACAACTGGATGTTATCCTTTTTTAAGAATTTGGGGTCTTACCGGGCGGTGGTGGCGCACGCCTGTAATCCCAGCATGCTGGGAGGCAGAGGCAGGCGGATTTCTGAGTTCGAGGCCAGCCTGGTCTACAGAGTGAGTTCCAGGACAGCCAGGGCTACACAGAGAAACCCTTTCTCGAAAAAACAACAACAACAAAAAATCCAAAAGAAGAAGAAGAAAAAAAGAATTTGGGGTCTCGCACAAAGCTCCAGAAGAAGGAAGACCAAAGTGTGGGTGCTTCAGTTTTTCTGAGCAAGGGAACAAAATATTCACAGGAGCAATTATGGAGACAAAGTGTGGGGTAGAGACTGAAGGAAAGGCCACCTAGAGACTGCCCTGCTTGGGGATTCATCCTGTAAACAGTCACCAAACCCCAACACGACTATGGACAACAAGAAGTGCGTGCTGAAAAGAGCCTGATATGGCTGTCTCCTGAGGGGCCCTGCCAGAGCCTTATAAATACAGAGGCAGACAGATGTTAGTAGCCAACCATTGGGCTGGGCATGGGGTTCCCAATGGAGGAGTTGGAGGAAGGAAAAGAGGAGCTGAAGGGATTGCAGCCCCATGGGAAGAATGATGATGTCAGCCAATCACACCCCCCAGGGCTCCCAGGGACTAAGCCATCAGCCAAGGGGTACACATGGTTCCAGTCACAATTGTGGCAGAGGAATGCATTGTCAGGAATCAGTGGGAGGAGAGGTTCTGAGTCCTATGAAGGCTCGATAGATGCCCCGGGGGGGGGGGGGGGAATGGAGGCAGAATAGGTGGGAGTGGGTTATATATAAAATGAGGGGTTTTCAGGTAGCTCCAAAGGTTGCTGTAGAGCCAGAGGCAGAAGAGTCCTGCGTCAGCGTTAGTGTTGCTTTCAGTCCTCATCAGAGAAGTGTCTCTGTGCTGTGGACAGGAAGTGAGTGTGGAGGCTCAACCACAGACAGGACAGAGATGCCATACCCATGCCTGAGGAAGAGGAGGCTGAAGGATTGTAGGAGCCAGAGGAGGGGAGGACTAGGGGAAAGTGGTGTCGCCTGGGCATGACAGCTCTCTCCATCTCATGGCAGATGTATTTCTGCACAGGCTCAAACCAGTCAGTGCCCCATGTAAGGAACTATAGCCCCACCCACAGCTGAGAAGCTCTTGACAGCAGATGGCTCCTTGCGGAGGAAGAGTGAGTTTTCTTTAGGAGTGTGGCTCCTGGGGGAGTCTATCATGGCCCATTGGATGGTCCCACACCCGGAAGTATCAGGACAGCACAAAATGGAATGGATGAGTTATCAAGCATAAAAGGTAACGCGATTGAATCAACAATATATCATGTCCACAAAGAGACAAAGTGTGGGTTAGGAAACCAGTGTGTGTGGGCGGATGAAAACACACCTTCTCTTCACGCAGGAGAAGCAGTTTACATGAGATGCTATTATCATGACCTGAGACATAAAGATTTGTGTGTTTATATCTGTGTTTGTGTGTGTGTGTGTGTGTGCTTATGCATGCAAGCATGCTGCTGTGTGTGGGATGGCCCCATACTTCACATCCTGCACCTGATCACCAGATGTCGCATGCCTTCTGAGAGCACTTGTCCATCTCATTCTGAAAGAATCTTCCAGACTAAGACACTCTTAGTTTGCCTTCCTTTCTCTTCTAGTTGCAACAACACAATACTCTGTCTAAAGCACATTAAAGAAGAGAGGGACTCAGGAGTTTGAAGCTGCTGGTCATGCCACATCCGTGCTCTGAAGCCAGCAAATGAATATGTGTTCTCAGGTCCATCTCTTTTGGTTCAGGCCAGGGACCAGCTCCTGGGATAGTACTACTGACATTTTGAGTGATTATTCCTACTTCCCTAAAGCCATTGCAGACAACCACCAGGACAACCTAGCCCACAGGTACAGGCCTTCCTTGAAACTCCATGCTCAGGTTGTTCCAGACTTTGGCCATGAAACTAACCATCACAAGCTCCAAAGTACCTTTTCTTTGCAGCATGGACATCCAGCCCTGGGTATTCTACTTACAAACTTAGAACTCTACTGTTGGGCCAAACCCCAGGCAAACAAAAAATTATTTGTACAACATAAACTGCAAGGCAAATCCTGATATTTCTTTCAAGAAATTAAATGAAGCACATCATGATTGCTGTCTATCATCAGAGAAGTGAAGGTGCTACAGTTCCTATGTGTGGAATCAAAAGGGACTCTTCAAACAGCGGAGTGCTCAGGGCCTACTACATTTACTCTCTATTTATTGAAACTGGAAAGACATTTAATTCCAAATTTGTCCTAAATTTTGTTCTTGATGTATCACAGTTGGGACTCACATAAATCATTTCCTGTAAATGAGATTCTGTTTAGTACATGCCAGATGACATAGGGACCAATAAACATTTCATTGGCTTGTGCTTTGTAACAGTTTAATCTCAACAACTCTGTTTGTGCACGGTTTTACTTAGTAATAATTCTTTGTCACATTAATATTGAAAGCTTAGTAAAAGTCATAATGAAACCGCAATGATAAAATGCCACGTCGTTCTATGTGATTAAATTTTTTTGGTAACTTCTCATTTTTAGATAATTACAAATCTACTGAAAATGGAAAGTCTGGCACTGGGATGTTTTACCCATTGTGAGTTTGATGCCATGCCCCCCAGAATGGTGTGCTGAAACTCTAACCCTAGTACCTCATTTATATAGTCATCACAGACAATGCTAGTTCAGAGGAAGTGATCCTGGAGCAGTGAGAGACATTATTTCAAGATGCCAGTGTGTTTAATAAGAGAATTGTTTGAATGGAGACAGACAGAGACTGGGTGGGACAGAGAGCTGGAAAGGTGGAATAGAGCTGAGGCTGATATCATTAAGAAACAGGGTATGCCTGATTCTCTTGGGAGCCTTGACTGTAGACATCTAGAGGTGTCAGAAAGTAATATTTGTTTTTTAAAGCCACAGTTTGTAGACTCTGTTATTTCAGGAAACTAAGGCGGTGTTCTGTGCCCAGCAAAACGCACTAAATGTTTATAGCCCTTTTCTGAATTCTTATATGGAATCTAGCCCAGAGTGGTAATATTAAGCGTTGTGGCAGTTTGGGGGTAATTAGCTTGTATCGCTGGAGCCTCCAAGACTGAGATCAAGTTAATGTCTTTATGAAAGCGACCTCAAGTCCATGGAATTGGTCAAGCTCTGGCCAGTGAAGAAAAAGTACAAATTATTATTTTTTTAAAAACTTATTTATTTTAAAACACACATTCACATATGTGTATGTGCCTGTGTGTACTTATGTGTATCATATGCATTTAAGCTCCCTTGGAGTCCAAAACAGAGACTCAATTCCCTGGCACTGAAGTTAGAGGTGGTTGTGAGTCACTGAGGTGTGTACTGGGAACCAGTCAGGATATCCTGAAAGAAAGGTAAGTGTTCTGAACTGCTGGGTCATCTCCTTAGCCACTAAAAGATAGAGTCTGGTGTCATAAATAAAAGGGTTCCCATTAGAGATCTGCAGACATGAAGAATAAAAAGGGACATTATAAACAGCCATGCACCCACAGTTTATAACTGACGTGAAAGTGAAATGAACTAGTTCCCTAAAAGACAGACTACCCCAGAATTAAAGAAGCAGGCCATCAGTTGCATCTAAACCTATTAACAATCTCTATAACCCAAATCATGAGGATGTGGTTGATTCATGGTGAATTTCATAAATCCTCCAGGGAAAAAAAAACAAGTGTCCTATGCAGGCTCCTTCAGAGTACTGAAGCAGATGGAAAACTTCTACACATTTTATCAGGCCAGTGTTACCACATGACGAAGATGAATGAAGGCTTAAACCTACAGACTCTCATTCATTCAGGTGACAAATACTCAATAAAATCCTAACAAATTGATAAAACAGTGCATAAAAGTAATCATATACCAAGCAGGACTCCATTGAGCTGTTGGTATAATTCTGCCTTCTCTGCTTTTAAGAAGGACACCTTCTTGCCTCTCCCAGCTCCTGAGTGAACCAGGCATGCCTTGGCTAATGTACTTGTGTATATAAAGTTCATATAAGCTTACATAGGCCACACATACATACACATTTGTACGTGCTTGGTTTGTCTGTGCTTGAACCAGGGAGTAGCACTGTTAGGAGGTGTGGCCCTGTTGGAGTAGGTGTGTCACTGTGGATGTCAGCTATAAGACCCTCCTCCTAGCTTCCTGGGAGCCAGTCTTTCACTAGCAACCTTCAGATGAAGATGTAGAACTCTCAGCTCCTCCTGCCTGCCTGTATGAGGTCATGTTCCTGCTTTGCTAATGGACTGAACCTCTGAACATGTAAACCAGCCCCAATTAAATATTGTCCTTTATAAGACTTGCCATGGTCATGGTGTCTGTTCACAGCAGTAATACCTTAACTAAGACTTTAAATGCATGTGTGTAGACACACATACATTTAAAAATTGTTAAATAATAATTTGTATCTTTGTCTTAATCTGGCCAGAGGTTCAGCATTTGAAAATCAATAATGCAATATCTCACATTAACAGGCAGAAAAGCTAAAAAAAAGCAAATGCTCATATCAGGGGATATTAGTGAAGTATTTGGTACAATCCAGCATCTGTTTATGGAAAATCAGTAAGTAGACATAAAGTGTGACTCTGTCTGTTTGTCAGAGAGCACCTTGACAGCTAACATAGCTAACACTGTACTAAATGGCCCGAGGGTAGAAACTTCACAGTAACATCAGGCACACGACAAGGGTCTGCTCCCCTCAGTCTTTCCCCAAATGCCTCAGTTAATGGAATCTGACATAAAATGGAGATAAGAGGCAAACAGCCTGTGAAAGAGAAATAAAACTGTATGTGCTCACAAATGAAACGAACGTTTACATAAAGTCCCAAACCCCAAACTTAAAGAAGTCTACATTCCCCATGAATGTCTAGAGCTCAGGATGGAAAGACCCGAGAGAAAGTAACCAGTTTCTTTGTTTCTCCATTCTGCAAATATGAAGGCTGAACATAAGCCACACTATTGTCGCTATTAGAACTCTGGGATAAGAATTATGATAAGAACAAAATCATGAATCTAACAAAGTGCTTATAAGACAAGAAGAGATGGAAGACACCCAATGCACAGATGGGGAAATAGCCTGCGGAGATGGGTAGGAATGCCAAGAGGACAGTTGTTCCCAACGTGTCAATCAATAAAATCCAAATTGACACTCTAGAAAAATATTGGGCAGACCCCAACAAGCTGATGACAAAGTTTTACAGAGTTGGAAAGAAACCTAAATATCCAGCAAGGACTTAAAGGAGAAAATGTCGGAAGGCTGACTTCATGCAACCAGAAGACTCATTGTCAATCAACATAATTGAGATGTGTGATATTGCTTGGTAGGGGGTGGGGGTGGGGGTGGGGTGGGGAGGGGTGGGGGTGGGGAATGCACAGATCAATAAATAGATGAGAATAGAAGGTAGAGAGACAGAGCCATGTAGATACAGACAGAGGGTCCTCATGTTAGAAATAAAGGCTATATGGTACAGTACAGAGCTCTGTCGACAATTAGTGCCGGGGAAGTTGGAGATTGGTGTGAAAAGAACCAGACTACAGGTTCACCTCTGCTCTTCCCCGACAGCAGGCCTCATTATCCTTCAGTCTTTACCCCAGAGAACTTTGAGCATGCAGCTAGCTGTCAGGGGCTTTCTTCTCACACCCCTTGCAAGCCTGCTCCGCTCCCTGCTGCACAGACCAGTGGCAACTTTGAATTTCCACCTTACTGAGATCAGTGCCTTGTGCCTAGTACACAGGCTGGGTCACATTGTGTGGCACTTTCCCCTCTTCAGATACCACTGTCAGAAGCCTCCATTTATTCTCTGGAACTGAAGGATCTCCTTCCCTTCAGGGCCCCACCCCAGCTGCCTATAGAGTCTTGCTGGTACCTCTCTGATAACAGCTCTCTTCCTAGGGGTAACTTGTCTCATAGCAGACACATCTTTCTTCACAAAGTTTCATTCATAATAGATCACAGACCAAAATGTAAAGTGCAAACTTTGAACCGTTCTTCAGATGAGAAAATCTAGATATCATGGAGTGGGGTGATGGGATCGTTGACACAGCACCAGAGGAGTGGATAGAACACAAACCTGGCATTGTCATGAACTTTATCAAAGTCACAATAGAAAGATAAGGAAGGTTCCTGGATGAAGCCCCACAGAATTTTCAAAAGGACTCATGTCTTCCTGGCTTGAACCATCCAGGTTAGGATACCAAGTACGTTGAGGAAAGCTTAGAAAATGGATTACTTTGAAAATTTGACTTTAGGGCTTGTCAAGATGTCTCAGCCATCTTGTCCCTTGTTTCAGACAAAGTGGAACAGCTGCTGCAGTTACAGAGATTGGTCCCCAGCAGTCCTGCAGGCCAACTGTCAACCACCTGCCATTTCAGTTCCAGCAATCTGCTGCCCTCTTCTGGGATCCTCATTTAGGTAACAATAAGATATTTTTAAAAAAGAAAACAATGATTTTTATGGAAACTGATATTTAAGTCATCAAATTGACCACCAGAAACAGTAAAAATAAAATAAGCATCCAGCCCCTCTCCTCAGACTTAGTCAGCAGGATTTCGGTGTTTTTAGTGCACACAGAAGCTGTGAGGGCACACATACTTTGTGAAAGCAAACATGACTCAGGCCTCTACTTCCATGGTCTCACTTCCAACCTGAGAGCTAATTGCAAACACTGTCCCTCCTGTGTCCTTAGACGGTAACTGAATCCCATCACACTCCCAAGCAAAAGCCACTAAAGACTTATTTTCCCACCCTGAAGTATTCGGTTCATCAACCTCATAACTCATAGTCTTGTATGCTACTCTGTCTCCAGACAGGAGGTTCCCACCCCCGCAGTGAGCGTCGTATTTGCAACCCAGCATCATTCGGGTGCCTGTGGCGTTTGATTCAGATTTGAGTGCGCCTGCTTCGTGAACGATTCCATGGCTTCGCCCCATGAACGCTCTGGCTCCATTCCAGCCACTAGAGATCCTCATTGCCTTTCAAACATTCCCACTTCCCCCAACTCCTCTACCCCAACACCCGAATGCCCACAAGAGTCGCCTTGAGCCACTTGAATTCCAGCCTTCCTCCTGGAATATCTCATTTTCCTCCACACTGGCTTTGCACACACGGCTTTGCCATAGCGTTCTGGGGTGGGTGGGTGGGATTATTATTCTCTTGTGCCTACTAAATGTTTTCTCTCTGTGTCTCTATCTCTCTCTGTCTCTGTCTCTCTGTCTGTCTCTCTCTCTCTGTCTCTCTGTCTCTGTCTCTCTCTGTCTCTCTGTGTCTGTCTCTCTCTCTGGGTGTGTGTCTTGTTCTTTCTTTCTCTTCCTTTGTTTTCTTCCTCTCCTCTTCCTCCTCCTTTCTTCCTCTTCCTCCTCCTCCTCCTCTCTGTTTTGGACACAAGGTCTATCATTTAACCCTGCCCAGCCCGGAGCTCACTGTGTAGATCAGGCAGGCCTGCAACTCACAGACTACAGGGACAAATGTATCCTGAAGGTGAGCTTGCCCAGGCTTGGCTTTAACTGTATGAAACTGTACTGTGGCCATCTGCACTTCTTTCACACACATCTGTCCAAGTACTTTCATGAGAACAGTCATAGTTGTGGGGTTTTTTTTGTTTTTGGTTTTTTGTTTTTGTTTTTTGTTTTTTTTTCTGCTGACAAATCTTTTCTAGGTTGTAAACATAACATCTCTGGACAGATGAGGTTGTTAGTTTCCCTGGGACCAGAGTTACAGATGGCCGTGAGCTGCCCTGTGGGTGCTGGAAACTGAATCTGCTTCTTTTGCAAGAGCAGTAGGGGCTCTAAACCATAGAGCCATCTCTCCAGCACCCACCCACCCCAAATTACTCTTGAATAACTAAATGGAAACCCGAGGCTCCTTCCCCAAGCCTCGAATTTCAGTAAACACCTCCACCTTAGGCTCAGAGAGCCCCAGACTAGGAGGAGGGGCCTGCAATGAGAACACTCAACACTAAAGCCAGCAGTAAGCTCTGTCTGTAGAACAGGCTGAGGAGGCAGGACCTGGGTCGGACCTGGGGCTGGCCACACCCTGACCCTTGATTTACTCTACAGTGACCTCTGAGGCTTCAAAGCAGTGTGCACTGACTGGCATCTTTCATTTCTAGCAATCATTGCCTATGGCTGCCATTATTTATGAAGAGAGAAAATTAGAAGCAAGTAATTTTCCTTTGGACTCTAGATTTTTGGCAGATAGTATGGCTCATAATAGAGTTGGGTGGCCCTCTTATTCATTAAGGAGCCGCACACTGGACTTTTATTATGATTAAAATGTGCTTTGAGAGTTTAATACTTACAAATTTTCATGGCAGTAAAAATTAAGAGCCCCTTATTATGGCCATTTAAAAATTTTATAACAGTTGAGTTATATTGGAACAGAGTTTTACAGCTCCCCCTGTGAAACCTTCTTAGGTCAATGGTTGCTACTTGGGGAGACATAAATATTTACACATACCCTTATTGCCCTGGTACACACCACAGCAAAGCAGGCAAGAGAAGGAAAACAATTCTCAGGATTCCAACGGATTGGGTGTGAATGGGGCATGCAGTCAGTCATCTTAAGGGCATTTCCAAACACTCACAGAATGACAGTTTGCTGCAGTGGTAGAGGGAGGGTATGTCCCACGGGCATCGAGGGCAGAGGTCACCACCTGACCAAAGAAAAGTCAATGCAGGCAAGTGTGAGCATAGGTACCTAGCAGAAGACGGATATAAAAACTGGAAGGCGAGCCACTCTGTAAACAGGAAGGAACGATAGAAGAGAACCACTCTTGGGTCTGAACGGGAAGGGAAAGAAAATGGGAGGGGGCGTGGTTGATCCTAAAGCTCAGAGAGCCTTCAGTATAGATACACAGGTAGCAGAAGAGGAAGAGGCATCTGTGAGATCCCAGACTGGACCTCGCCAGCAGGCTCAGCCAACAGGCCATGAAAGGGGAGAGGGAAGAGAAGGAAGAACAGGAAGGCCAAGAGGTTAGGAGAGCAAGATTAGGAGGTTAGGATGCCAAACACGTGGTGTAGCCAAAATGTCCGAAGGGGAGAGCTGGAGAGTTCAGGGTAAAGGGGCAGGGCTTGCCAGACACAAGCTGAACCAAGAGAGAAGCAGCCAGCGCCTACCCTTTTTGATATGCTAATAAGCACTTCAGTTAGCTGTTTGCCTGGGATTGAGTGCTTTCATTGGGTTGTGAACTATCCTTTAAAAATGAGGGGTTCCTGTTAGAACTAAAGCTAAATAAAAGGAGCCTGTGAAATGCAGAAGCATTGGAAGGCAGAAAGGTAAAATGCCCCTGCAGACCTGTGCCTGAATACTTAGGTCACAGCTGTTTGGGGAAACTGCAGAAGATGGAGTTAAACAGGAGGAAATGAGTAACTAGGGATGCAGGGGTCCTTACTTCCTGTCACTGCTTTGCTTCCTCTTGCAGTGAGTTGTGAGGAGATGGAGAGTCCTTGCTACACACCCTGTCCTCCTTGGAGCCTGCCCGGTGCTTTCCCAGTGATGGCGGACTCTATCCCTTCAAACCATGAGCCAAAATAAATCTTTCCTCCCTTAAATTGCTTTTGAAATCTGCTCTGTCCTATTGATAGGAATCGTAACCAGTACAGCAGACAGGAATTTTGTACGGTGAAATATGATAAGACAACCAGTAAAAAAAAATGTGTACCATTTATATAATGGTATTTATCTGACAAAATGGCCTAGTAGTAAAAACCATGCTACTAAAGGAAATTTTCAGGGCTGGGGAAGTCCAGAGACTGTCTAAGTGAGGACACTCTTGACCTTCACTTCACATCCTTTGAGTTCGGACATCTTATTCCAGGGATCATTGAGAGAGCAGAGTCCGGGCTGAGGGAGGAGACTGCAGGGAGGAAGCCTGAAGCCAGAAGTCAGTTCTGTGAGGTGGATGGAACTGAAAAGAGAAACAACCCTCTGTTTCGAGGCTGGCCACACCCTCACCCTTAAGGAACCTGACAGAGTAGGTTCCTGTTAGGCTTCTAGACGTACATATGCCTGGAAGTTATGGCCTGGGCTACAGAAGGGGTTCTAGAGGCTAGGAAAACAGGCAGCATTCCTCAGGAACTTGTGAAACAAGATCCCATCTGCCAAAAAGAGCCATTCCGCTTGCCTCTGGTGGAAGGGAGGTATGGGTCTCCACTGACATATACATCTTACATACCAAACCTCATGCTGGCCCCCAGGTCCCTTCCGCCCACACTCAGCCCACACTAGCACCCTGGCCCTTCTCTATTATGCTAGCTCCTAGGCTGCCACAGTTCCCAGGTTTCTCTGCACCCAGATGCCTGTTGATCTCCATACAATAGCAAGGTTTCTCCCTTGCCGTCTTTACCCTGCAAGTATCTACCCTTCTCTGCTGTTCTCCACTTCTCTCTGCTCCCAAGAGACAGCCTTGGCCTATCCAGTCGGCTTCCAATTCTCTCTGCTCTGGGTTTTCCCAGATGCCTCCGCCTGTTCTCCTCCTCCTCTCTCTTTTATCCATAAACAACAACAACAACAACAACAACAAAAACCTTGCCTCCAGGTTGGTATACTATGAGAACATGGCCCACAGAATCAAATTAGCAGGGCTCACGGAGACTGAAGCAGCAACCGTGGAACTTGCATGGCTCTGAGCTAGGTCATTTGAATATATGTTACAGTTAGGTTGTGTAGCTGGGTGTTCTGTGGGAATCTTAGTGGGAGTGGGGCTGTCTGTGACTCTTTTGTGTGCTTTTGGGACCCTTTTTCCTCCTGCCTTGTTGACTCATACATCCTTGATATGAGGGTCTGTGGCTAGTTTTATTGTAACTTGTTATATGGTGGTATTTGATTGATGGATATCCTTAGGAGGCCTGGTCTTCTCTGAGGGTAAATGGAAGAGGAGAGAGTGTGGGGGGAGAGGGAGGTGTGGGGGAAGGGACTGGGAGTAGAGGAGGAAGGGACACTCAGATCGAGAACATACCCTCCCCCATCCCAGAGCTCCCAGGGACTAAACCACCAACCAAAGAGTACACATGGAGGGACCCATGGCTCCAGCCGCATGTGTAGCAGAGGATGGCCTTGTCAGACATCAATGAGAAGATAGGCCCTTGGTCCTGTGAAAGCTCGATGCCCCAATGTAGGGGAATTCTCGGACATGGAAGCAGGAGTGGGTGGGTGGCTTAGTGAGGGGGGAGGAGGTTGGCATAGGGAATTTTCCAGGGGGAAATGAGGAAAGGAAATAACACTTGAAATGTAAATAAAGAAAACATCTTTAAAAAGAAAGAAAGAAAGAAATCTACTCAAACAAACAAATAATCAAAACCAACACTTACACTTATTCATCAAGTGGAAAAGACACCTACATCTCCAAAGATGTACACAAGATATATAGATTTGACGAGGTCTATACATATCCTGGGGGTGGGGGCACAGGCCTACAAAGAATATCAAAGTACTTGATGCTCATCCTGTGACACAACTATTCATCTTTAAAACTTTATCCCTTGCATTTGGATGGACATTTCCACCTTTCTCCAACAAATACATTAAATTTTAATGGACCATGTCTTTTGAAAATAAATAAGGAACACAACTACCTTTGAGGTGAATGCCCAGAGCCCTTCTGGCATGCCCCTAGCAAGTCTCATGTCTACTAAATGCAAAGGTGAAAGGGATTTAGACACATTAATGGTTATCTGGGGAGCTAGTTGGAGTGACATTTGAATCAATTAATAGTCAGAATATAATTAAAGGTCATCTATCCAATTAAAAGACGTAGTTTTACAAGAAAGCCTATTAAGAACATCTTCCTGAAAAAAGGCCAAGGAAAGGATCATGAGGGAGGAAAGTACGCCGTACAGGAAAGGCAGCCCAATCTCATGTCACCTAAGCTGCCCATCCTAGTAAGCCAGGAATGCCCTCCGTGGGAAGCTTTGTGTGCAACCCACGTAGGCGCTTGGTCAATGTTTATTGAACAAAGCCTTGCATGAAACCAGCCAGTGCTGCTAACTCATTAATCATTCATTTAATTATTGTCTGAAAGCAGCCTTTGTTAAATGCATGTCTGGCTGATCCAAAGAGTCCATACCTGCCCTGAGAAAATATAGTCTTTTCTAGATTTACAAACAAACTGAAGGTCTGGGAAGTTGACATTTTCTGTCTGTCAGTGTGCTGCACTAATGACCTGAGTATATGATTTCTCCCTAGTGTCTTAACGAGCCGTCATGTCTTCCTTTGGTTGAACGTAATGGCTCAGGGTCGGAACACTTGCTGCCAAGTCTTCAACCTGAGTCATGTCCCTGGACCCCAATGGAAGAAGAAAGCTCATCATGGCAAGTTATTCTCTGATCTCCAAATGCATACCACCACACACTCATGTGCACATACAAATGCACACACACATAGTAACTAAATGCTCAAAGAGATTTTAAAAGTATCTTATTCCTATTTTAATCTCCTATTCAATCACATTTACATACTTAAGTAAAAGAAAGAGTTTAGTCTGATCTTTACCCTTACAAGGAGGAATGGGTGTGGTTTGCAATTTTCTCTATTTTTGCCTAGCATGTCTGACTGACTTAAGACTCCCAGAAATATAACCTCCCCATTGCCCAGGAGATTTTCAAGGCACTCCCCACTCCTGCGCCTTCAGCATAAGCCCTGGTTTTCCTTATAAACCTGGCTGCTTTTCTCTGTCTTTGCAGCCTACTTCTTCCCCAAAGATAGTTTATAATTGGCTTACTTTTCAAATGCTCTTTCCATTTTTAGGGTCCACATTTTCTGGGTTGATCTGATTTCCTGCTGGCTTCTGTTGCCTTCACATGCAAATATGACTCTCTGTCTCTAAGTTCCACTGCCAACTGCTCCTGTGCTTCTCCCTTCTGGGGGCAGAATCTCCAGGAACCCCAGTGTTAACACTGGGAACTAGTTCCAACTAGGAACGCATGGCCCTTCACATACAGATAATCCACTGTGGCTATACATATACATATAATACATATATGTATTAATGGTATCTATAATTAAACATTTATTTCTTGTTGTGCACATGCATGCCACAGTGTATGTGTGTGTGTGTGTGTGTGTGTGTGTGTGTGTGTGTCTGTGTCTGTGTCTGTGTCTGCATGTGTGTCTCTGTGTCTCTGTGTGTGTGCCTTTAGGTCAGAAGACAACTGGTGGTATTAAGTTTCCTTGGTTTACCATGAGGTTTCTTTGGGATCAACCTAGATCATTAGGGTTGGTAGTAAGTTCCTTTGCACACTAAGCCATCTCTCTTAAATCCTGGACATGGAAACATTCTTAAACCTTCCCTCTCTTGAAAGCAAGGTGAAGGCTATAGACAAGACTGTGAGGTTATGTCTAAAATTCATCACCTGTGTGTCCCTCACTCCCATGGATGTCACTCAGAGACCACCGTCTTATTATTCCATGATGCCTCCACGATGGTCTACAGGGCAGGTCATGTCTTAGAGGTCTTCTGGCACGCTGTGGCCCAGAGCTGCCTGCCCAGCCCAGGAACAGGACCTATACTTCATCTTCAGAGGACCCAGCATTTAGTCCATCACAGTCAGAAGCTCTGATATTGCACAGCATGTGAGTCATTGGTATAAATACTTTAGAGCACTAAATACTAATAAATGAATCAGTGCACTACACAGGATGACCCATGGTAGGTGCAGAAACCTTGTTTCTCAGTTTCTGTCAGACTCTGATGTGAGCGCAGTGTCCAACTTGTAGCAGTTTCAATAAAGAACGTTATGCCTTTTTATTTTATATTTTTAATTATTTTTGAGCATTGGGGGACTGAAGCTATGGCCTTTCCCCATTAGGTAAATGCTTTACCAACTACAATCAACCACCTTTATTTAAATCTTAGTATGTGACAGGGTTTATTAAGTTTCCCTGGCTGGTCCTGGAACCACAGCTTTCTCTGGAACAACTCTTACTGTCCAAGTTCAAATTCTGAATTCACCTGTACACCTCAAACTCATTTTGGGCTCATCCAGCTGCTGTTCTCTTTTGAGGATGCATAGATGTTTTAACAATACATAGTATGAAGAAGGCAGCAGTTACAGAAATGGGGGATCAGTAATGTGCTGCAGACAAATGTGAACCTGGAGATCACCAGTCCTCATAGTCTCCCACCTGACACCCCCCTGGTGTGAACGTCTGGAATGATGGAACTAAAGTTATGCATGTTCTCCCCTTGAAAGGAGACCATTCTGCTTCCAGGGATGGCCCTACTGTGTCTGTGGAGCTGTGGAGACTTTCAGTCCTGCTGACTCTGTACCTCTTCCCCGAATGAAGGTTGCCAGTATTTGAGCATAATTTATTTTTCCCTCTATTAACCTCTGCTCAGATGATCAGAGAAACTACTCTATCGATCTAGTGTCCTTTATATGCCCACAGGCATCCTTGCTGCATCAGCTTTGAACTTTATTTTATAAGCCAGTGTGCTGGGAGGTTTAAGGCCTCCCTGGTGAGGTATGTGTGATACCCATGCTTATCAGTGACAGAACCCTGGGATGTATCTGCATGCTGGGAGCTACTAGGGTAACATAGAAGCCACCTTGTCCATATGCTCTGGGCAGGTCTGAACTGGCAGTGAGTACCAGGCACAGTCTGTAAAGGTGTTAGTGGGACAGTCTTAGCCTGGAGATGCCCCGACACCCTCCTCTGTGGCACTGCGGGTGTTAACTAGTTCAGTTATCACATGCAGGTGGGCGGAGTCTCATTGTGCATGACGCAGCTCATAGGAGTGCTGCAGAACTGAGGAGATAGCTACAGGACTATGCTGGCTGATTCTGTAAATCAGGCTGGACATAAGCCAGCAAGACAGGCTGTGCCCGGTGCCCATAGATAGCTCTGTGAGTGAGGACAGCTGCACCAGACCATCTCACAGACACTTTGCCTTTGCCTTATGTTTCCTTGAAAGTCTATGTTCTCTTCTGCCATCAGCTGGGTAGTCACACCACTGATAGCATCCAGTGGCTCCTCACTTCTGTTTCTGGTATAAATTCAAGTTATAGACTGTTTATATATCTGCTTCTTATTAGCTGACTGAAAATGTTGAAAGATAGCTTATTTTATTTGATACTATTTAATTTTAACTGACTTTTTGATGCTAATATATATGTATATATAAATGTGTTTTAAGTGTGTATATTTCCACTTGACTCATGGCACTTAACCTTTCAGAGACTTTATGAAAGTCTTCAATTGTAACATGAAAGACTACAAAGATGAATCTGCAAAGCACTCCAATATTCTGCTTTTGCATATGTTCTCTATGAGTTGAACTCTCCTTGCATTTCTCAAACGCAGCCAATCCTGATTCTTTTGTGCAATGTTTCCTGAATTTCCACTTTGGCTTCTGAATGCAGTAGCCATTGCTTTCTTTCTGAGTTGTGTTACTACTGGACAGCGATTTAAGTAATGTAACAGACAGACACATGATCAAGAATCAAGACAAGACATCCAAGATATGAAAAGGTGGACCATACAACAGAGTGTGTGTGTGTGTGTGTTAATGTCTGTGTGTGTTTGTCTTTATGTATTTGCATGTGTGTGTGTATGTCTCTGTATGTGTCTGTGAATGTATTCTGTGGAGTAGAAATTCCCCCACATCCACAAAAAGGCCACTGGCACTGTGTTTACTTTCACACACAATTCTGAGACACGCTTGTTCAGCCTAGACAGCAGAAATCTTCTGAAGGTTTTGATATCACTACATTGATTCAGAGGAGATAGTCTATGAAATCTGCCACAGGGATTTCACTTGGCAAGGCCTGCTTCAGGCTTTCTAAATTAAATAATTTTAAAAGGAGCAGGTTTCATCATGTCTCCATGGAACAAGATAAAACAGCTAACATATAAATTACCCTGCACCATATTTCTATTAATATTAAAGCACCCAAATGTGGCAGTTGCAATATATATAATATTGAAAAGGGAATAAGGATGTCAAACTCCTGAATGCGGAGAGTATATCATACTAACTTGAGGAATATGTAGTATGCTGGGTCTCACATCTCTGGGCTCCACTGAATACATTGTAACAATGTTCTGCTACTGTAACATGTTCTCTGAAAATGCGTTCACAGAGAAGTTTTCTGTAAGCCTCAATGTAAAGGAATGAGGGACTCCATGCAGCATGATTTATTGGTAGGCATCCTGCTCAGGAGCCTGGGGTGAGTTTGTACGGAGTGGAGAGCACCACTCTCCACAACTGGGAGTGAGTGGGGCCCACGTCTGCTCCTCGGAGGACAGAAGTCAGACTCATTTCTTCACCTGCTTCTAGGAAAGCCACTGCTTAGGAGGCAGGTTCTACTGAGCACCTCTCCACGGAGCCCCATGGAGAACAAACTTGGCCTCTCGTCACCTACTCAGAGGCAATGCAAGGCTGAGAATTGCTTGCACTAGTGACAGACTCTGCCCCCAGATATGAATCTGGGCTGTCACACAGGGCATGGGAAGTGGCTGAGTCTGTTCCAAGACCAAGGCACCGGCAGAGAGCACATCTGTAGAGTCTTACAGATGTGTCCTTGTGAGTTGGAAGAGGCTAGCTAACTCCCAGGAGCCCAATTATTTGTAATCTTAGTCCTGTGGTTGCTATCCTCTTGACCTAATCATTACCCTAAATGCCTCATATCCATACCCCATTATTTTGAGTAGAAGGATTTTAATGTAATTTTTAGGTAACATACTCTTTTAGAACTTGGGGTAAGAATACTTGGGTAATTACTTGGGCATAGTATGTGTGCATGCACATGTGTGTTTATGTATGCATATATCTATTCATGTGTGTGTGTGTGGTATTCATGTGTACACAAATAACTTGTTTGGAGGTCAGACAATGACCTCAGACTGTCATTGTTCAGTCATGATCTGTTTTCTATTTATTGCTTTTGTTGTGAGGTGGAGTCTCTCATATTTTCCTAGAACCTGCCAAGAAGGCTCGGCTGGGTCAGCAAGCCCTTCTGTTTCCCCAGCCCTGGATTGCAAGGCCATTCTGATGCATCTTGATTTTCATGTGGGTGCTGAGATCGAGCTTGGGCCCTCATGAGCAGCAATCACTGTTTCACCTGAGCTGCCTTCCCAGCCCCGTATCCTTGTGATGGTAACAGCATCTCCTGGGCCTCACCATTGCCTTCCTCTGTCTCTAGGCAAGTCTTGTCCACAAGAACCTTCTTCAGGTCTCATTTGCCTGACCCACTACTGAACATTTATCACATCTCTGCGCCACATGCTCTCAACTCCCCAAGGGTCTGGACAAAGCCCTGTACGTGTCGACTTGAATATCTGGTACCACAGTTCAGACCCCTCCCCATCACTCTGCCTCCTGCTGGTCTAGATGTTAATTGGATTTTCTCTGTGCTTCTATAGCAGCTACTGTACTAACTAAGGATGTGGTTAAATCTCAGGAATCTTATGTGCCGCAGTCATCCGCCAACCATGCTATGAACTCAAAGACATGGATCTGTTGATTTTCGTGGAGTTTATTCTCCAACCTACAACACTATTCAAATGTGCTGCTTTGCTGACCAACCAAACCCCTGTCCTCCAACTCTCAGGGCACCCAATATAATTGGTGTATTCCTCTAGCGAGCCCCGCCTTCTTGGAAAGGAGGCACCCTGCTAAAGATTTCATAGTTGCATCTCTTCTTGTGGCCATACATTCCACTACTGAAGTGCTCTTTTCTGTTTATGTTCCTTTATGTTTCTGTATCCACCACAGTGTCACCAACATAGAAGGTGCATTCCAATGAGAGCAGAAATCCCACACCAGGGAAACACATGAGTGGACATTTCCTCATTTGAAATCTGTCCTTGAGTTACAACCATGAAACCAAACTCAGGCTGCAGGCACATTGCATGGCATGTCCCTTTAAGTGAGGACTTTCGGGTGTATCACCTTCACACCTTGAACCCGGTGTGAGGTTGAGACACCTGCAGACATAGTTCTAGATATGTAATTTTCTCAACCCTTCCCAAGATTGCAGTACTAGGAACTTCTCAGAGGTACAGTCCAGTTACATCTTAGAGTGTGAGGTACAGGGGCTGCTTTAACTAAAAGCCTAAAGGTATTGGACTCAAATGACTGCAGTATCCACAGAGATTTGTCAACTCCTGATTCAGATGCTTGCTGCACTTCTATTTCACTCCTGGTAGAAAGCTGCTATATTTTACTGGAAACGCAGACCTCTTAAATTATGAAGTGATAATCATCTGTGAATATGAGGAAGTACAAACCAAGTTGCCAAAAGTATTCCTAAAATATTATAGCACCTAAATATGGAAACCATGCACCACTGAATTCATGCTTGGAATGTTTCAAAATGTGTAAAATACTCAGGAAACTGTGAAAAAATAAACAATATGCACCTGTATAAATCTAAGCATTGAGTGTGTGCTTTACCCACATGCATATGCTCATGAGCACATGCACACGGACAGACTTACATGGAATCTGTGCAATGTGAATGTAGTAAGAATCCAAATATTAGGGGTGTGCTCTACAGAAGCACATGGATATTCACATACACCTACATATACATGCAGGCACATGAATGCAATGCATATTTATATATATACTTATCTACACAGAGACATACATGTACCTCCAACAGATACATGCATTTATGCACACATACATACACACATACACAATACATATAAACACAAGGAAAGAAAAACTAGAAGTGGGTTTTTTGACAGATAGGAGGATAGGTAAATTTTCTTTTGTCAGTTTGTCTGTCTGTCTCTTATCTTTCTTTCATTCATTTCTTTTTGTATGCAATGCTTTTGAAGTAAATAGTTCTTGAAATTAGAAAGACAAAAATGCCTAACAAACAGGACTTTAGAAATCAAATATAATCTGTGTGTATGTATACATATATATTTTATATATACACACACATATATATACATACATATACACAGATATACATGTATACATGTCTTATAAATACAGTTGTGCTTTGTTGGTACAAATGACACTTTAAGAATATACCCAGAGGATTCCCCACCATGTAATAAGGATACATGCTCTACTATGTTCATAGCAGCCCTATTTATAATTGCCAGATGTTGGAAAGAACCCAGGTATCCCTCAACAGAAGAGTGGATGCAAAAAATGTGGTATATCTATACAATGGAGTACTATTCAGCCATTAGAAACAATGAATTCATGAAATTCTTAGGCAAATGGATGGAGCTAGAGAACATCATACTAAGTGAGGTAACCCAGACTCAAAAGGTGAATCATGGTATGCACTCACTAATGAGTGGTTATTAACCTAGAAAACTGGAATACCCAAAACATAATCCACACATCAAATGAGGTACAAGAAGAAAGGAGGAGTGGCCCCTGGTTCTGGAAAGACTCAGTGAAACAGTATTCGGCAAAACCAGAACGGGGAAGTGGGAAGGGGTGGGTGGGAGGACAGGGGGAGAGAAGGGGGCTTACGGGACTTTCGGGGAGTGGGGGGCTAGAAAAGGGGAAATCATTTGAAATGTAAATAAATTATATCGAATAAAAAAAATTAAAAAAAAAAAAGAATAAGCTTTTCCCTAAAAGTGTCAGATGCAAGCCGGGCAACTTTCCCTCTTTTCTCTTGAATGCTTCTTCTGAATTGTTGCCAATATTTACATGAATCAATACCATGATTTAAATAACTATGTAAAATTACAAATTTCATGATACTCATGTTGGAAATTATGCTTTTGTATTTTAAAATATTTTTTCTTATATGAGAAAATATGATTAGAAGGACAACATTAATATTAGAGGGGCTGGAGAGATGGCTCAGAGATTAAGAGGTCCTGAGTTCAATTCCCAATTCCCAGATGGTTGGTGGCTCACAACCATCTGTAATGGGATCCAAAGCCCTCTTCTGGTGTGTCTGAAGACAACTACAGTGTACTTATATATATATATAAAATAATTAAATAAATCAATAAAGAAAAAATAAGAATATTAGAGATTCCCCAGTGGGAGCCATCACAGAAAACACAACAGGTCAAAAGGCAGAGAACAACGCTCCTGGGTACCAGTGTCAATAGATATCTACAACCCAGACTCTGTAACCAATGTTCATGGAATGGTGCTTAGGAGGGAGTGGAACTATCTTATGAGGCAGAGGACATGAGGAAGTCTACCATGAGATTGTATCCTTCAGAAATGACTTCACCAAAGATACCTCAACAATATGACCGCCCAAACAAGACCTGAACAAAGACAGCAATAGCAGACATGATAACAAGGATGGAAGAGATCTCATGGGGCCCCACCCCTAGACAAAGCACCACAGTTAACTGAGGAATGTGGAGATGGGAGAAAAGGTCCTCCCCAAGGAAGAGCCTCTGATGGTTATCACGTGGTCAGCCCTGAAATTATATAATACAAGTAAACTAAAAAGACCCATCTGGTTGTATCTGTGTATTTATGCATGTATAATATAAGTAAAAATAACTTTTAATTAAAAAAACAGAGACCGTGAATTTGAAAGGGTATGAAGAACATGGGAGGGGTTGGAGGGAGTAAAGGGAGGGGAAATGATAATTATATTGTAATTTAAAAGATAAATTATGCATATTTTAAAGGAGTATCAGAAATCTTTGGAAATGTACAGTAATTTTAAGTGCAGGCCACGGGAAAGCAAGTCAGCTCAGAGGCTGCTGACAAGCACAGGGACTCAAGCTCTCACACACTTCATATGGCACGAGAATCTTTACAGAATTCAAACAAACCCTGGAAGCTACAAGAGAAAACAGGTTCTAACTCTCGGGCATTGCAAGGACAGTGCACAGCTATGAGCAGAGCTGAGGATGGGGCCACAGAGCAGTCTCAGCCGTGACGGAGAGAGAATCTCTGAGCAAGGTCCTAAGGCATTTTTCACCGAAGGGACTTGAAGTTTCTTACAATCCTAAAGAAACATAATTTTCCAGGATCCTCTCATAAATCAGTGCTTGTAGTGAACTCACAGTCCATGTTGCTTCCCTGACAGCCACTGACTGGACAGTACTGCTGTGATAGGAGCTGGGTCCATCTGCCTACTGCCTTTGATCAGAACTCAGTTGAACTCCAAAAGACTTCGGAGTCTTTCCCATCTCTCCTTCCTCCACTTTTGGTGTGTCTCTGTTTAAACAGTCTCCCTGTGTACCCTTGGCTGCCCATGTGTTCCTTTTTCTGCCTTCTGAATGTCAGGATTACAGTTATGGACCACTACATCTACACAAGACTTCTTCAAATGAAGACAAAATTATGATCTTCCAAAGAAACAGATTTATATGTGCACACCCATGAATTCACAAACACACACACACCACACACATACACACCACTCATATATACACATACACACACATAAGCATACACTCACATACACTCACATACTTACATGCATACTCATACACACACGGACACTGATACATACACGCACATACACACACTTACTTATACACACATACACACATACACACATACACTCACTCATACACACATATACAATATACTCACAAACATACACTCACATAGACACATACCATACACACATACACACCCTCATACACACAAACTCACACATCACACACTCACAAACACACTCATACACTTACACTAACACACATACACTCACAATACATTAACACACATACACACATATACTCACACATGTCCACTAACACACACACACACTCATACACATACATTAATACACAAACTCACATACATACAAATACATACACTCATACACACACACATCTATCATATCTTAGACAGTAACTTAGTCACACACATAGTGTTTCTGACATACAAGGAAATTTTCCTCCATAACTTAAGGTCACACAGTCTTTGAAATTAAAATGAGAACCTCCAACTTCACAACAGCATTAATTGTGTAAGCTCTCTAAGGATCAAGAACAGTGTAGCTTAGCCATCTCCCTCTGGCCATTTCTGCAGTTAAGGATTGCAATAACATTTACATTTACACAGTTACCACAGACTATAAATGATCCTGTCATTTTAAGTGCATCATGAAATTGATTAGAACCCTAGTGTGAACTTGTCCACTGACAAATGCACCTGATGCACAGTGTAGGAGGTGATCTTTTATATAGGAAAGCCTGGCATGGTTCTTTTCAAAGAAAATATTTTTTAAAAAGAATACAACAGAAAATGGATTATAATAGTTTTAAGTAAAGGCAGCCTGCCTTTCCTCTACCCCAGAGCTGTTGCAGAGCCTACACTGTAGTTGTCCCTAGCCTTATCTGCTTGGCTTCCTTTTAACTGTTAATGTTTCTCAGATTTCCACTGATTTTTTTTCACAACCTTGGAAAAGAGAGGCACACTACTATGTATTATGCCCAAGAGCCCTTTGAATAGGAATCACATAAAAACTTCCCATGTCTTTCTGAGTTTGTGTGTCTTGGCGGACCACTAGGAATATGTCATTCTTATCACGCCAAGGTCACCTGAAGCAGACATATCTCATCACTGTTGAGTTGGGCCTTAACCCTCTATCTGAGGAAACTCAGGTCAGGTCTGTGATGATTAGCCATCTTTCCTTTCTTTCCACACTGTCAGCTTCAGAAGGGATTCACTGGGAACACCACAGTAGCTGAGGGAAATGGTGAGCTCCAGCTACTGGAGAGTAGACAATCTACGTGAATCTTTCACAGTTCATCTGCACAGTAGACCCGTGTGTTCTCTGCTCTTGAAACACAGTCCAAGAATGGAAGCCTGCAAGGGGAATTCCGAGTGCTTATGAGAGAACTCCAGGAAAACAAGCTTGGTGTCTTGTGAAGTGAGCTTCTTCAAACGCATGCTGGTGTTCTCGGAATGTGCTTCCTTGCTTTTCCCAGGTGTACTGGACAGGTGAGTTTATTGAACTGCTGTGATTCATGTGCCCTATGACAAAACACGTTTTTGCCACATGTGACTTGTCGTTGTGACTGGATACCTTACTCATGTAATTCAAGCATAAATGATGCCCTGAATAAAGTTGGCTATTGCATGAGACTTTAGTCCACATCATTGTTAGGTCCATTTTGCCAGGTTCATGCTGACAACCAGAGTGACAAACACTCCCATTTATTATTTTTAAGCACAAGCACAGAATTTATTGTTGCCTGTTTTGCATTATAATCTATTTGGACTATTTTTGATTGTTCCTCAAATTGCCCCAGCCTGGATCATTAGGAAGGATGTCTTTCATTCTCCTCTATATCCATTGGAAAGCTTGCCTTCCTCCCTCTCCTAATAACAGAAACTCAGTCTTGCAAGTCTATACCCCTTGCTTGGACTCAGCTAACTCTCCTCTACTTGATTTAGGCTTAAAATTTCATTAACTTCTTAAATGGAAAGCCAAAATTATTGTTTCTCCTGAGAGTGTGGAGAAATAAGCCATTCTTTAAACAAGTCCATACTCACAACGAGGTGTGGAGTTCAAGAACAGAGGCAACATGTTGATAATTTCAGGGATAAACAGGGTCATGTTCAAACAAGTGGAGGATGAATCAAAGGAAGATGACCACTAGAGAGAACTCTCCGCTTCACACAGAAGTGAAGACTGAGTCTGGCAAGGGCATGTGGAATCCACCCTGAGTTAAGAAGACTCGATGCTTCTTCAGAGAGTCACTCTTCTAAACATTTATTCTGAGGACTGGAGTGGACATCACTAGTTATTGATTTTCCTTGAAAGAGGCAGTTTAACTTCAGAGTACACAAACCTCACATTGATTTCCTCATTCATGGAGCCTCAGAGAGACCTAAAGAATTTGCCACCATGTAGTTCATCCTAACTATGAGACCTTGGGCATGGGTTTTCACATCCAGGTTTACTCTAGGCTTGGCTTTTGGATAAGCAACATTATGTCTTGCGTGCACTTTGGGGTGTGCTGCTTCCAGTCCTTAGTGGTGTTCTGAAGGAAATACCTCTCATGATCACAGTGTCAAGGTGGGAGGATCTGCACAAAGGCCCACATAATGAGTCTTCTGAGATCATGACATGGTCATGTATGAGCTCAGGGTTGTCATCATTGCCAAGGTCTGCAGCATCCATTCTGTAATGTCATAGCTACACAGCAGTCTGGACCTGCCTTCCATGGAGACCACATAAAGAAGCTAGCTTTTTGCACTGTACCTCCTTTAGAAGTTTTGGCATTCTAGACTAGAGGGGTGGGATGTTGGCTGACAATGGAACCAAGTTTCAGAACTGCGCCTGAGCTTAGAAAGTCCTACCTAGTGATGTGTATTCCAGCATGGGAAGAGAGGTGGTTGTTGTTATTATTCGACTTTGAGTATTTCATACAAGTACTGTATCTGCATAATTTCTACTTCACCTTCCAAGCTCTACCATGTCTCTCTGCTCCTTCACAAATTCACGATCCCCTTGGAAGACATGTCTTTGTTTTTTAAACTTCTTTATTTATTGTATGTAAGTATACTGTAGCAGTCTTCAGTCACCTCAGAAGAGGGTGTCAGATCTCATTATGGATGGCTGTGAACTACCATGTGGTTGCTGGGAATTGAACTCAGGACCTTCAGAAGAGCAGTGAGTGCTCTTAACCACTAAGCCATCTCACCAGTCTGAAAGACATATTTTTGGAAGTTCAACTGCAGCTGACTGCATGTGCATTCTTGAGAATAAACATGGCCATTCTATTAACACTGATATGGATCAAAACATGCAACTCTAAAGCTTATCATGACATGGATGTGAATTATTTTAGGAGACTCGGGACTGGCAAATTTAGTTTCTAAGTATCTATATTCTTGAGGCATGAATGGTGACACACATGCTTTTTCCAAAAGTAGTGTGATACATTGAGAGATAATGTTAAATGCGAATCTGCCATCAATTCTTCAAGTGCTAGGTCAACTGGATTAATGTACTTACTAATATGAGCAACAGGACAATATCAGGGTTGTCACAGGCACAGGCAATGTGCATTGGAGCCCAAAAGTCCTCATCCTGGTGGTTGACATTGACACCCCGGTCAATGAGGACTTCTGCTATGAAGACGTTGTCATATCGAGCACACTGAAAGAAATACAGAAAAGAAACACAAGCTATAATACATCTGTAAATGTCACTGACAGTCAAGAGTGCGGCATGTGAAGCCCAAACTGTGTTCTCTGTCCCCAGTGAGTCTAAAGGAAAGGGGCAGATGCCAGATTGATGGGGAAACCTGGCTACAGATATTGGGCATGAGAAAGTAAACAGGTGTAGATACTTAAAAGTTACAGTGTATATTCTTGGGCCATCTACAGTAAAGTTTCTAAAATATCCATTTGCATATATTATGGTTCTGATTCAAAACATAGTTTATTAGGACTATTAACAGACATATAATATTGCTTTTCCATGATAGATACGCTTTATATAGAATTTACATTATATGCTTAGAATGGACTTTTCTTTACCAAATTCTTTACTCCATATTCCCACTACAACATCTCATCTCCTGCCGCTATTTACTGGATAGACAGTGAGGGACACAGTCCTGGAGGAGTCTGCTGTGGAGTGACAGTCATCACACCTGCATTGGCTACAGTAAGTCTCCACAGAGGTGGCAGTCAATGACCTTCAGAGGACTTCCAGGAGGAAGGACTCAGGTATTGTTCTACACTTTAGAGTGAATACTGTCCCTGCACTAGACCTGAGTTCTGTTTCCGGCATCCTTGTTAGCCTACTCACAGCCACAGGAAACTGTAGGTCCAGATATCTGATGCTCACTGCTGGCCTCTAGTCATACACACACACACACACACACACACACACACACACACACACACACGTAAGGAAACAGACTACATAAGCCCTAGCATTGTTGAATTTACTATGTCGAGAAACTTTTCAGTCACAACATGGGAGGAGGGTTCAGTATGACTAGCATTTACTATCAAAATATTCAGAGTTCATGATACATAATGGTAGAGATAAAATGCTGTATGAGGGAAGTTTCCAAAGTCAGGCCATGGTGCCTACAGCAGGATGGTGGTGGGCGTGGTACCCAGGAGTTGGCCATACCAGGGACAGAGATCCCTGGTGTGATAATCATCACAGCACACACAGGAAAATCCAACTCCTCTTCCCATTGGTCAGATTGCATGCCTGTATCTGTCTTCAGTGGATGGGACACTAAGTTTCAATTAAATTATGTTTTATTCCTACCAAATGAGTAGTAACTGCCAGCCCCAATAAGATCAAAGATTTCTAAATAACTTACAGCTCCCCCAAAGTATTGATTATTATTTAAAGTTACAAAAATTCATCTAGTACTTAACAAAATATCCCATGTCTAACATCCAGTGCAAAGGATTAGGGAGGCACCAGGACAGCATCACTAAAATCTACAGCATAGCGGGTGAGTGGCTAACACCATGGCACCCAGAAGGGGGCAGTGCCTAGAACTCACAAATCAGGGACTGGAAACACTGTAGGCAGCCACAGTAAGGAACAGCTATGATTCCTGAGGCAGGAGAGTAATGAGGTTGAGGCCAACTTGGATACAGAGGGAGATGATGATGGTAAGCAGATAGGTTTATAGACAGACAGACATACAGACAGTATAGTTTGGAAAAATTAATACATTGTTTTAAAGTTACATGTGAAGGAATAGAATAGTGTTGGAAGCTACGGGAATACATTAGTCATGCCCCAGGGATACTGAAACATACATACTGAATTAAATTCTGTGGGCAACACAGAAGAACTTAAACCTGGATTACATGAAAGAATCAAAGAAGGCTGAAAAAGTGGGTGTCTGTGTGTGAGGGGTGGGGGTGTAATGGGATCTATAGACAAAAATCAAATGCCAGGTTTCACCCTCAGCACACCAGAAATCTGATGAACACCATAATTTAAATGTGGAGGTTGCAAGACTGAATAATTGTCTACAGGAAACCCTGACTGTATCACATTGATGGAGGCTGGGTGGGGCTGTGTAGTCTCACACCCCTGAAGGCCCTTGTGGGTGCAATCAGGAATGACAAACAGAAACAGTGGTGGTCATTGAACCCACATACACTCACAGAGGACATGCAGATATCTCAATATAGAAAACAATTATCATATCTAAAAGTATATATGACAGAGTTGTAGGTCACAGCAACAAATCAGGATTTCTATACACTAGCAACTAAAATTTGGAAATTAAAAAAAAATTGAATAGTTTCAAAATTTTGAAACACTTATGATTAAGACAAACAGAAATATGTAAGACCTGGATCCTAAGAGCAAAAAAGCTTTGGTGTAGCCACATCTCATAAGCTGGGAGAAACTTGAATGTAGACTGTGCCATTGAGAGAGAAAGCATGAACTGTTAACTGACTCTTCCTCTTCTGTCTACATTTAATTAAAGTGCAACCAGACTCCCCATGGCTGTTATCTGCACGAACTGAATCCCTGAATGTAAGAGTCATAGGCTAAAGCACAGGACCCAGAATAGCTTCAGGATCACAGACAAGGAAACAGTTGTAGAATGAAGGCTCCCAGAGTCAAGGCCTACTTAAAGTTTGTTATCCACCCAGTGTGATATGGACACACAGGCAGAGGAAGTACTGAGACGCATCAGGATTTGGGAATGGATCAACACGGACAGAGACGACTAATATCTGAGAAAGCCTCAAATGGAATTCAGTGGTAATGGGTGCTCTTTCAGTAAATTTCCACAGGGCACCTGGGCATGTGTGCACAACTGTGGCTGTGTGGTTTGCACCAGGGCACCTGGGCATGTGTGCACTACACAACCGTGGCTGTGTGGTTTGCACCAGGGTACCTAGGTGTGTGTGAATAATACAACTGTGGCTGTGTGGTTTGCACCAGGGCAACTGGGTGTATGTGTGCACAATACAGCTGCAGCTGTGTGGTTTGCACCAGGGAACCTGGGCATGTGTGCACCAAAACTGTGGCTGTGTGGTTTGCACCAAGCCAACTGGGCATGTATGTACAATACAACTGAAGCTGTGTGGTTTGCATCACAAACACTCATCACAGAAGAGAGAAGACAAATTCAAAGTCTAAAATTACAAAATAATAAATAATCTAGCAGTATAAAACCTAAAATTGCACAAGGGCGAAAGCCGTGCTATGAGGTCATAGAGGACACTCAGAGCATACTGGGAAGGTTCAAGGAAGCAGTGAGGTGATATGTAGGCAGCTTGGTGGAGAAGCATCAACTCCAAGCAAAGTCTTTGTGTCTCAGGTCCCCCAGTCAAGTGTGCTGCTGTTAGATCACTCGAGAACTTGATATTGTGAACTGGGGCTCCAGCAATTACAGCGTAGATTTTAGAGATGATGGCAGTGAGGTCAGGGGCGGGGACTCTCAGTCCCCAACAAGTTGGTGTGGAGTGGGATCTGGATCCATATGAAAACAATCCTTCTCTTCTCTTCCTCTGTTGGACAGCTCACTGCACCATCAATGATGGTGTGACTAATCTGTTAAGATGCCCTTGAGAGGAGTCACAGACAGCTCAGGGGGTAAATGGCTTCACTGCAAGCCGGAAGAGCTGAGTCTAAATTCCCAGCACCTATGTAAAAAGTCAGGTATGACTTTGCCTGTAACCCCAGGACTCCAGGGAAGGGGGAAGGAAGGGAAGAGATTGGTGGATCTTGAGATATTGCTGGCCAGTTCAGTGAGAGACTCTTTCTCATGGCAATCAGGTGGAGTGTGCTAGAAGACACAAGATATCCTGCTCTAGCACACAGAGGCAGGGCTATACCTCACATTCTCATGCATGCACCACCCCACACACACTCACACATCCACACACAAACACAAAGACATCCCTGACATGGAACAGAGGAATCCACAGTTATACCTCACACTCGCATGTGCGCAACCCATGCCCCAGCATGCACACACACTGCACACAACTATGCACAAGCTCAAGAACATCCCTGATGCTATGGACCACAGGAATCCACACATATATTGCATACTCACATGCATGCACTCCTACTACATACATACTGCACACACAAACACACAAAAGGTCCCTGAGAGGAACCTTGGGAATCCACACTTAGACTTCACATTTACATGTACATACCCCCCATACCCCGCCACAGACACACTGCACACAAGTACACACTGCATACAAAGACATTCCTGACTCGGAGTATGGGAATTCACACTTACACCCCAAACGTACTTGGATTTTGGAACTTCACAGTCTTTCAAGGAGAATAAGAAAGTTAATTAGATGCAAAGCTGAAAGCGACACTCCCCCCTTCCCTAGTGATGTACTCTGCGATTCACACTTCTAAGGATTATGAATAATAATTTGACAGCAATAAATACCTTTAATCACACTTGTCTGAAAAGATTATGAGGGCTGAACATCCCTGTAGCAGCATTCTTACAATATTATCACTGCTTAGCAAAGCTCATGCTCCCTAGAAAGAATTTTCCTCAAGTTAGCACTGCTCCCCCTCAACCCGTGTTGATCATCATCACGGCAGCCAGTTTGTGATGACACTTTACCTCAGCAAGATGTCTCCCATGCTCAGCAGGGATGGGAACCACATTTCTGTCCTATCACCTGGTGTCATGTTCCCAGGCTTTCTGTCCAACTATCAAGAACAACTCACCACTTGGACGTAACGTAATATAAAACGTAGTATCTCTTGGTCAATGACTAAGCATTTCAAGGACCAGATCAGGTATCCTATTCAAGGCCAATGCTCTTCTGCACAAAACCCCTCTTACCTTATAGCATGCAATGCACTAAGAAAGCAATCTTGTGTTTCTCTAACACATGCACGGGCCCTCTCCCTCTTCTGTCTCTCTGTTGGTCTTAGGGGGAAATCACCTGATCATAGCACCAGTCCAGAGTCACCAATTCCTTAATTTGTTCACTGCCGGGTCTCCCGCTTTCTTTTTAGCCTTGCTTTCCCACCTCTCACCTAAGAGAACTTGGTCAGCCTAAAAACAAGATCTCTCATGTATACTTCGCTAGGGTAGGGGAATTATTGCCCCAAGGGGACACAGAAAAGCCTAGATACATTCTGAGTTCACTGTTGGTTCTTCTAGAGTCATACTTTCATTTTGATGCTTCTTTCTAAGTGGGTCCCCCTCTTTATATCATCTATCCATTATCAATCTACCACCCTTGTATCAGCCACCTGCGGATCTATTCTCTTTTGTCTCACCATCTGCGTATCTATTCTCTATCAGCCATACATCACATATCTATCATCTGCCATGTGTCTATCACCTCTTTATACATTGTATATCTATTACCTATTTATTTTTAATCTATGTATTTGTCCTCTATCAATAATCTCTTGTATATCTCTCTATTTACCATGTATAATTTCATCTATCTCTGCTTCTTCCATTTTTACCTCTTTCTAGTGTCTGTCAGTTCCCCCAGCATCTTCCATCTGTGTCTATTACCTCTCTCATTTTCTATGTATTTATCTCCCTTCCTCTCCACATCTACTCCATTAGGTCACACACTCTGTTCTTTACCCTGTGCTCCTGTGCTTCAGTGTGTCTTGGATACTTTTGTTCTCATCATGACATGGATTCCTTATCTTTGTATTAAAGCTAGAATCCATCCGTAAAAGGATAGCTCTAGTTTGTAAGGCATTTCACTTCTGCCTGACTGTGGTGTAAGCATGGCCCAGCACAGCATTGAGGATGTCTGACGATCGCTCTCTGTTCTGTGAGCACTGGCGATCCTTCTCTTACTTCATGAACTAAACCCAGTGTCACAACCCCACAACATTTTATCAAGGCTTCCATAATCCTAATCTCCACTCCATAATTCTTAAAGAGATTTAATTTTGAGGGTCCCTCTAGGTTGTCAGCGTGAGACAAGCTCTCTGCAGGGGTAGGGGAGCATAGACATGGTTGCTTTTGACACTATTTCTAAGGTTATCATCGAGTTTTTGGCACCTGCCATTTGTTTGCTATAGGAATTTTTAAAGAACCAGTAGGCAGAGAGATTGAGACAAATGTGTTTACAAAAGAGGTATTAAAAACTTAAAGACATGTAAGCCCCAAAAATATATTTAAAAAGTTAAAGACATTTAACCCCAAATATTAACCTTTCTATGGAATCTATATCAACCTTAGTCTTATTGGGATCCCCATTTAATCCCATATAAATATTTTTTCCTAGAACATCTAAGAGGAAATATCTTGATGAGTAATATTGGAGTTGGATAAATACAACTCTGGGAAAGCCCAACAGTCTCTACAGCTCTCTCTTTCATCCCACGTACATGCACTGTGCAGCCTCCTGTCAGGGCATCAGTGGAACAGTATGTAATTAGGACCAGGTCTGCGGAGCACCAAGCATCCCAACGTGGGATGCCCCAAGGCTGGGCTCCCCATGTGGCTGTTGGCATTCTCGATGGCTAAATTGCCTTTCTCAGCACCAAAGGCATTCAGAAACCCTGTAATTTTTTTCTCTCTTGCAACCTGCAATTGTTCCTTCGTTTTTATTTTCTCAGTATTCTCTGCTAAAGGAATGTAGCGGTACGCAACCCTTCCTCGCCCAGCACTGGGTTTCTCTGTATGTCTCCCAGACTCAACCAACCTATGCACCCACAACATCACAATGACCACCTCAGCTGTGGTGAAGTCTCCCAACACAGCCTTTTCATCCCTGCTGTACTCTTGTTGCATCTTGGTTTTCTATTGACTGGGTCTAATGTAACTCTATCTGCATTATCCAGGGCAGCACTGATCCCCAGCTACAGTCTTTCATTTGTGCTCCTTCACTGAGCCCCAGTACTCAAAGCATCACCTCGTGAGAGAGAACACAAAGGACTGTGACAGCCAAGATCAATTCAGAAGCAAGGAGGGGGTGTGTGAGGCCCAGATAAAAGGTTCAGGGGGTATAAGCAGAAGAGTGGGCGGAGACTTGACACTCTTGTTCCCTCAACTCCTTCCCAGGTCAGCTAGAATCCAGTGACTTCCCCTCCCTCAGAACATCAAACTCAGGAGCTTTCTAGATACACCGCCATCTGAAATGTGCTGGTTTTGTTTTCTGGCCGTTGTTGGATGCTCATTATGGGACTGACTTTATCCTTAAGTTACTCAGTGTCCTCCAGGGGTTACCACATGGCCTTGTCAGGCATCAGTTCTTACCAGGTGGAGTAGAGACCCTCCTGAGGAAAGGAGAGCGTGTGGGTCCGCCCCCTCCTTCAAGAGCTGAAGCACTGCAAGAGAAGAGAGAAAAGAGAGTTGAAGGAAGCGTGTTCCACGCTGAGCCCAAGGTAGTCAGATTTCGTCAGCAGCTTGGACAACGACTATAGGGGCCACAGGGTGAGGACAAGCCACTGTCAGATCCCACACTACACACAATATGATCACAAGTGCTTCTCCTTGGGCCCAAACCTGTTTCCTGACATGGATGTTTGATTTTCTACTACAGCCATAGAAATTGATGACAGAGTAGAATTGAGTGAGTTTATATGTCCTTCACAGAACAAAAGAACACATATAAATAAATAAAAGGACCCACCCTCTACCCTCATGAGGACATCGTCTTGCAATTTTCAAGGACCTACTGGCTTAAAGCAATGAAAGTTTGCATTTTGCACATTAAACCTCCATTTGTGCCATTAACCCTTGCCCATGATTCTTTTACATTATAGGGCAAAGCCATAAAGTCACATAGATCAAAATATATACCAATTATCAGAGCAAACCAACAGCTGGAAAATGACCTGTGTGTCCAATTTGATAGGAAGGTGAATTCATTAGCACACGCAATGTCAGTAGGCTCTGAGTTCTGCTACAGTTTCTGCTGCTTATACCATCCTAATGGGACAAGCCTCCTAGAGATGTCCTTAGGTTCTGAGGCACTCCACTGGTCTCCACCATCAGTAGCACATCCATGGTTAGGAAAACGTCATTGATGAAATTGCCACAAAAAGAGAAGAAAGTAGCAGCTGCCCTTGTTGTTGTTTAGGTTTTGTTGTTAGTGTTGTTGTTTAGATTTTATTGTTAGTGTTGCTGCTTCTTTGGGTCAGTGATTTTACGTACCCAGTCTCATGCCTCAGCCTCCTCAGGAGAGAAATTACAGCCATGAGCTAACAGGTCCATCAAGAGCCTCTCTTACACTCAATACACTCAACTGTGGCACAGCACTGCTCAACGTGGCTCAGATTCAGTCACCAAGTCATGTTGCTTTTCTAGTGAATTTCTTCTCTATGGAAGGTGCCGGTCTCTCTATTTACCATAGTATCTGTGCCTCTAGGTGTTGATTTTCTTGCTGTCTCCCTCACTCTGAGTGACTCGACAAGGACATGCAATTTCAACAATCTGTCAGGTCCTGTGCAGGCTCCAGCCACTGAAAGCCACCCTGTCAGCTTGTGTATGCTGTAATCCAGATGGGAAAAGCCATGTACCATAGAGAGGTCCTATGAAAGAGGCCTAGAGTGCCCATACTCAAACCTTTCTCCAGTCAAAGCACCTTATGTCCAAATTGTTCTCACTACAGAAATCAGTGGCAAGCCTGCTATCTGAGAAACCAAGAGCTACGCCTGCCCTTACTTTTTAAAGGTATAGTCTGTCTACCCCAGGGCTATTCCCTGAAGAACTTCTAACACATAGTTCCTAGAACATGCCCTTTCTATTTACCAACCGGTGTTTTCTTCAGACCAGGATTTGCTTTCAAATCCAAGGTCCAGTTCGCTAAGGAACTTTCTCAGAAGTGTCAGGTCTGCAGAGGAATTGCCAGCTGCTGCCTTTCTGAGAGAAATGACTGAGGCAGGCAAGCATAAAGGTGAGCGTAGCCACCTGGGACCTCTCTAGTCTTGGGAGATGCACCCCTCCTTGAACTTGCAAGCAGACTAGGACCCGTACCTGCATCACACTTGCAGGCATACCTGCACAGACAATGCAATTAAGTCACTGCCCTCGGTAACCCTTTGATAATGTTTCGCTTCAAACACACCATGGCTCACAGTCTGGGAACTCTGGACAAGGGGTCAAAATAAACTATGCTGGTTTAGGGGGAGCATACGAGTAAGCAAACTTGTGACTATTAGGGGAAATCTTATAATTACTATCTTATATCTGTGCATAGTTGGGCTTGAGCATGATAAAAATAAGATGCTGTCTCCTCAGTGTTAAGAGACTGTTATAATAGTATCTCCATGCTATAAGTTCAGCGATCCAGGCACCTATGGGACACAGTTGTTGGGTAGTGGCGTATGGACTTGACTCTGCTGGTTCCATGGGCTCTTGCACACTCAGCAATTTTTAGAGGCGTCTCTAGAGGACAGCAATTAACACTGTCTATGAGAGCTACATATAATAAACTAGATATACTTCATTGTTTACTTCCAAACACTTTAGAATTTAATGATTTCCCTATAACCATTATGATAATTAAGGGGACTCGGGGAAAATTAGGAACACACACACAAAAATAGAATAATGTTGAAAATAAATTAAAAACAAAGAAGAGCTGGGCATGTGTCAGAAATACCAGCCTATCTACATAGTGAGGCATTGTCTCTAATTAATTAAAAAGTAAAGAGGGAATTATCAAGATAGCTCTAGGTGGAGTCACTTGCCACCAGGTATGATGACCTGAGTTTGATCCCTAGTGGAAAAGACTCTATACAGTTGTTCTCTGATGTATGAGTCTGTGGACAGACAAGCATCTAAATAAGTAAATAAAGTAGAAAGTATCAAAATAATGAAGGGAAGGAAGTCCGAAAATGGCCAACGCAGAGCTGAAGCAATGCTGCTGAGATGTTTTATCACACAGAACGAGTGTTTCTGTTTTATTGGGCACACTACGCACAGGATGTAAAGCTCAGCACTGCTTACAGTACTCAGAGCTATGTGGCACCTGTGTCCTCGCTGTCCTAGAATGGGCATGTTCTTCACCACTGTCCTGACAAGGGCTCTGGCACAGCGTTGAACAGATGGAGACACAGCAGAGTCAGTACTCTGCTTTAAAGGAGGAACTCAGGCTTTGGCGGGACCCCATGTGGGGCATTTGGCTGGGTCTGTGTAGCTGCTCTGGAGGATGAATGCCCACAACCACTGCTTGTGGAGTGCACTTACTATGGGAAGATCTTGTGTTTTTAATGGATCTACTGAGAGGTGTGATTGTGTCCGTTGTGCTTATGCACTCACTGATAAGTGGCTGTTAGCCCAGAAGCTTGGAATACAATTCACAGACCAAATGAAGCTGAAGAAGAAGGAAGACCAAAGTATGGATACTCTGGTCCTTCTTAGAAGGGGAACAAAATACTCACAGGAGTGTTAGTTTATGTTCATCAAGGCAGTTTCCAAGAGAGTGGGACTCACATCTGATATTTGCTACTTGTTTGCTGTGTGGATTTTACCATGTTTCTTTCCTCTAAGCCTCTGTTGTACCTTCCCTTTGGTTTTTGTTTTTCTGTTTGTGTTTTGTTTTATGACAGAGGGTTTCTTCTCTATTTAGCCCACAGTGACTGCAAACCCAGGACCCTCCCTCAGCCTCTCGGAGTAGGAGTGCTTGGATTACAGACAGGTGCATACAGCCGTTTTTCCTTTGTGTAAATAGGTCTTTACATATTGTCATCTCAACTCACAAGAATTTAGATGAATTATTCATTAGGATTATAATTAATATTTTAATGCATACCAGCCTAATTTACATTAATTAGCATTGACCAAGGTTCAGCAATGAACAGTGCTGGATATTCCTGCATCCCTGTTTCTGCCAACCTCAGTCCTTTAGACTTAGCAAATACCCTTGTACATATGTGCCTGTCCACTATCGGCATATTTGCTGTTTTGCATATATCTCTAGGTAGGTTAGGTTAAATTTACAGCAACAAAGCATTCCTTTGGTTGAGCTTGTCATGTCTTTCATGTCAATCCAGAATATCTGTTCACCACAATTCTCCTAGTTTCAGTTATTAAAGAATGTCTTAATTGTCCCCATATCTGAAAGTCAGCTTTCTGAAAACAAACAAACAACAAAGACTTCTTGAAAGTCCTTGTGTTAGCTTTAGGATCTGTCTCCCACAGTCTTCTGACCTCTGGATTCACAGTGTGAAGTCAGCTGATGATCTTATGGAATTCTTGAAGAAGGCGAATGCCTCATTTGATCAATAGAAGACTTGTCAATATTGGTTCTTTGTGCATCATGCTATGTGTGCCTAGATGTTGCTCCTCTGTGCAACAGGGCTATGTGTGCCTAGCTGTGGTTCCTCTGTGTACTGTGGCTAAGCTATCCCTAGGTGTGGCTCCTCTGTCTACCATGGCTATGCTGTGCTTAGGTGATGCCCCTCTGTGCACCATGGCTATGCTGTCCCTAGATGTGTCTCCACTGTGCATGACGGTTCCGGAATATGGCCACTCTATGCATTGTGGCTATGGGAGCCTGGATGTGTCCACTCTGTGTATCGTGGCTATGAGCGTCTAGATGTGGCACCTCTGTGTAGTGTAGCCACAAGCACTGCTCTGCTTCATGGTGTCCCACCTGGAGCTTGTAGCTTCTTTGGTATGTAAGTTAACGCCCTCCATCACACCCACACAGCTTCTTCCCTGGCTCCTAATAGCCGTCTTCCTGCTCCTTTGCCTTCCTGTGTGTTCACACAGCCCCCTGAGCTACACTTTCCCCCTGGCTGCTAACTTCACCAATGGCTCCTTCTGTTCCATGTATGATTTCACATTCTGTCCTTTTCACTATAGGTTTTATATTTAGCTCTTTTTTTGGATTTTTGCCTTTTTTGAGATTATAATAACATAATTTCTCTTTCCTTTGATTCCTTTTTTAAAAATAATAATTGACTTAACGTCTCTCTTGGGGAAACGACTGTCTAGGATTGCTCAGGAATAGATCTAATTTTTAGATCTAATTTTTTTTTCTTTGTGGGCCAAAGTTGCTTGTTTCTTTGCATTTCTCAGAATGTTTGTTGAAGACTTGACATTACAAAGAGTAAAATGGGAGACCTTTGAAATTACGTTCACTTTCCTTCCAGGACAGCCAGCCCTACATAGAACCTGTGTTCCTATTTGTTTGTCTCACTTCTTTTGAAACCATTAATATTTATATCCTTGGTCATGCACAGTCACGGAAGTCTCTGGTCGCTCTATCAGTACAAGCTTGTGGACTGAAATGTTTCCATTTCTGGAGATGCCCGGTCAGCTCTCCCAGCATCTGCAGCGGAACTTTGCCTAGGGCATTTCTTTGGTGTGCTGGTAAACGGCTAACCTTTTCCCTAGTCTGCACTGCCCTTGGAAAGCATTAGTTCCTTGAGTATTTTAAGAGCCCATCCTCAGCCTGGTATATGTGTCCAGCCCTCAACATCCTAAGGAATAGTCAATCCCTGAACGGGTGCCTTCCATCTGACTCCCCCACTGTTCACAGTTTTCTTCTGCTCTCAGAGACAGCTGTCACCACAGCTTCAGGCAGGCGTGGTGCTGAACACCACTGCTGGTTCCTTTCTGCAGAGGCCCCCAGGAAAAGATTTGTAGTGGGTTTTTTCCTCCTAAATTAAGCAAAATAAAAATAAATCTTTTTTATGAGTGTGAGTTTCCAGGAAACTTGCAGAAAGGTAAAAATGATAGTCACCTAGGGACTGGCCTTCTTGGAAATCTCCCATCAGTGTCTGCAGGGCAGATTGTTTGCATAGCATCAGGGTAGTAAGGACCATGGTTTTAAAGGCTGCCATGTGGCCAGTGGAAGAGCGTGTGACCTGGGGTTGTAACTGTCAGCTGCGAACAGCTTGTACTGTTGTAGTTGAGATTCACACATTAAAAACTGGGTTATCCCAAGCTTGCTGCTGACATTCAAGGTTCTTTTGCCAATTTCTCTTTTGCCAGCATTCTGTTGATTCTTCTAAGGGCAGGTTCGTAGTGACTGTCTGTTTTCCCAGCGTGGGCACCTCATACATTTTAATTATTTATATGAATTCCTAAGAATGTTTGCCATCCACAAGAAGAATCAGCTAATACTAGGATGAGTGATAACAATTGTGTTAAAGATTAAATTGCCAAACCTTCATGTGATGAAAAGTTATCTTACAAGGTCATTACCAAACTTGCCTGGCCCTCATATCCTCGATGATCTAGTGCTGGCATATAGCTTGCCTGGTGGGAATTAGGAATAGCCTGCCTACTAGACCCAGCCTTAAATCAACATGGCTCTAAATACTCCAGAACACACAGGAGTGACAGTTTTATGGTGACAGACATTGGTCCTCGTATTTCATCAGAGCCCAGAGCAGCAGCAGTAAATCCAGAATGCACGTGCAGTAAATACAAGTTTCAGGCTTTCTTTTCTCCCTGTTTGTGACTCTCCGCTGGGTTACAATATACAAAATGCTCGTACTCTGAACCACGTTCAGGAGATAGCCACGGTTCAGAAAGAGGGGCCACTTTGCAAGTAAACTCAGGGAGATTCGGAACCTCTACAACTAGTCATTTATGGGAATTAGACGATGTCTACAGATCAATAGACTACTAACTTATAGCCCCATCTAGTCCTTCTCATATTTGTCAAAACTATTAAAGTGTGATGTGCCTTCACTAAAAACCCATACTAACAGCCCACTCCCCCGACCCCAGCCTCTCATACATCACATCCCAACCCTCCCTCCCCCTATACCCACAAGCATAAAGCCTTTGTAAAGTCAAGCAAGCAGGGAATAAACATGTTGATACTGAAGTCATTACTAATGCCTAAAGACAAGTCAGAAATCAAGAGGAATACCCCAAGATGCCAGCAGTGGTAGTTAATGTCTCTCACTTCTCTGGGCCTCAGTTTTTTAAAGTGTAACCTGAGATACAGTTAAATATTACTGGTGGAAATAAAATTATATAAGTGAGAAGAAAATGATGGCTCGGCCAGGTTTGGAAACTGGGGAGGAAACAGTTAATGGAGGAGCAAACACCAAGAAAGAATCAGCGAAAACATCCAGCAAGCTGAGTTAAAAGGAGAAAAAAAATGTTCTCTTGGCTTAAAGGGTTTTCACTTCCTCTTTGAGCCTTTGGTACCTGACTTTTGTTCCTGTATGATGATTGTTTAATTTACTGTGATGAACCTAATTCACCCTCCAGGGTCACCACAGCTCCCTTGATCATAGGTAAGCTTGTGACACCTTTCCTTCATAAAGGGTCTTAATTAATCAATGAGGACTTGGTACTTTTACAGCCACCACGCGTTTCTGAGGACCACAGAGGAGTGCACGGTTTTCACACCCTCAAGGAATATCATAAAAACCGTAATTTTATCACCATAGGATGGGTTTAGAAATCAGACCCCATATTAAATGGCATGCCTTGTGCCCTGCTTCTTCTGTTAATGTCAATGACAAATAGCCATAGTCTGCCTGAGCACACCCCTGCATGACATATGTGCACACCTCACCCATGCACCACACACACACTCATCTCACTCTCACCCCTGCACGACATATGTGCACACCTCACCCAGGCACCACACACACACATATCTCACCCTCACCCCTGCACGACATATGTGCACACCTCACCCAGGCACCACACACACACTCATCTCACCCTCACCCCTGCACGACATGTGCACACCTCACCCACGCACCACACACACACATATCTCACCCTCACCCCTGCATGACATATGTGCACACCTTACCCACGCACCACACACACACATATCTCACCCTCACTCCTACATGACATGTGCACACCTCACCTATGCACCACACATATACCTTACCACTGCACCACACACATATACCTCACCCTCACTCCTGCACCACACACACATACCTCACCCTCACCATTTCACCACATACATACACACCTCACCTTTACCCCTGCACCACACATATACATGACCCTCACCCTTGCACCACACATATACCTGATCCTCACCCCTGCACCACACATGTGCATTCCTTACCCTCACCCCTGCACCACACATATGCATTACTTACCCTCACTCCTGTACTATATATGTGCATACCTCACCCTCACCCCTGCACCACACATGTGCATACCTCATCCTCACCCCTGCACCACATATGTGCATTCCTTACCCTCACCCCTGCACCACACATGTGCATTCCTTACCCTCACTCCTGTACTACATATGTGCATACCTCACCCCTGTACCACACACACATACCTCATCCTCAACTCCTGCACCATACATACCTCACCCTCACCCCTGCATAACACACATATACCTTGCCCTCACCCCTGTACCACACACACATACCTCATCCTCAACTCCTGCACCATACATGTGTATACCTCACCCTCACCCCTACATGATGCATGTGCATACCTCACCCTCATCCCTGTGCCATGTATGTGCATACCTTACCCTCACCTCTGCACCACACAAGTGCATTACTCACCCTCACCCCTACATGATGCATGTGCATACCTCACCCTCACCCCTGCACCATGTATGTGTGTAGCTCACCCTCACCCCTGCATCATGCATGTGCATTCCTCACCCTCACCCCTGCAGCATGCATGTGCATACCTCATCCCTGCACCATGAATGTGTGTAGCTCACCCTCACCCCTACATGATGCATGTGCATACCTCACCCTCACCCCTGCACCATGCATGTGCATACCTCATCCCTGCACCATGCATGCGTGTACCTCACCCTCACACCTGCACCATGCATGTGCATAGCATATCTCACCCTCACACCTGCATCATGCATGTGCATACCTCATCCCTGCACCATGCATGTGTGCACCTCACCCTCACCCCTGCATCATGCATGTGCATACCTTACTCTCTGAGCTTTGACAGGACCCACAGTGGACACTTAGAATCTCAAGCATAGCTGTTTTCCCAGTGGGACACCAGGGCTGTAACTGTGTGTGTGTGTATGTGTGTGTGTGTGTGTTGTGTTGTGTTATGTGTTCATGCATGTGTGAATATACATTTATATATGTGTGTTTACGTCTATGCACATGTGGAAACCAGAGGATAACTTCACAAATGTTCTTCAGAAGCTGCCCACTTCTTTTTGAGGCAGAGTCTTTCACTGGCCTGGAACTCACAGCCAGCAAGCCCTAGCTACCCACTTACCTCTGCTTCTATAGCCCTGGGTCTGCATGCATGCCTGTGTGATGGGGATCAATTTCAGGTCTTCATGTTTGCAAGGCTAACACTTCACTGAGCTACTGCCCCCAAGGTCTAGATATGATTCCTCCAAGATCTCCTTCAAAAAGTTACCTTGGGAGTATGGCCAGGTGATGGGGTAAGTGGGCCCCTTTGAAGTTCTGATTCAAGGAGGCTCAGGGACTGGCAGAGCAAGGATAGGACCTTTCCACACATGCATGGGCTCTGTAAGGGGAATATTCAGAGTGCCCTTGGGCCAGTGGGATGTCTTACATGGCAACCAGAAACTCGCAGAGCAGAACACCAGCTTTGCACAGTATCTTGTGGTAACAGTGTCTGCTGGTTCCTTGTTCCTTAAAAGAGGAGACAAAGTCGGCTCCATGCCTTAATGGAGGGAGACCAAGAACTGGTTTATTTCAGCTTCCTCAGAAACACTACTCTTGGAAGTCCGTGGTGGTTTGAACGAAAAGTGTCCCCTATAGGCGCTAGTGTTTAGACACTTAGTTCCTAGTTAGTGGTTATGTTTGTAGAGATGTAGGAGGTGTGGCCTTGCTGGAAGAAGTATGTCATCGTGAGAGAGGGACTCTGGAGGTTTAAACCTTTGAGAAATGTCCTGTTTTCTCTGCTTCGTGCTTAAGGTTTAAGATCTGAACTCTCAGCTTCCTGCTGCTGCTACTGTGTCTGTATCTTGCTACTATGCCTCCCACCCCCCCATATATACACACATACATACACATACATACACACATATACACATATATACACATACATGCACACATATACATACATATACATAAACACATGCATGTACACACATATGCACACAAACACACATATATGCACATATATACACACATACATACACATATGCACATGCATGCACACGCATATGCACACAAACACACATATATGCACATATATACACATATACATACATACACATGCACATGAATGCACACACATATGCACATAAACACACATATATGCACATATACATACACACACACACACACACCCCATGACAGACTCTTATCTGTATAGAGCTATCAGCAAAATGTATATGTCAAAGCATATGAATAGAGGTCAGAGGACAATTTCATGGAGCCAGTTCCCTCTTCTTTCGTGTAGGCCTGGGGAACAAAATCTGGCTTGCATGGCAAACTCCTTCATCCACTGAGCCCTCGTTCCATCTCCAGCCCCACGGGTTTTAATATGGTACAACCAAACTGTCATCCATTTGCAAGGGAAGAGAAAGACAAATTATTATAAACCAGAAGCTAAAAGTAAATCATATAAGTTGGATTTAAGAATGAAATGACTCATTTACTTAACTATTTCTTCAGCAACATAAAGAAATTGAAGCAAATGCTTGTGCTGCTGCATGTGACAGCTCTCTGTTGAGCCACATGAAGGTTCAGGGAAGGAGTGACAGTGCCCAAGGAGCATGTTTGTCTGGGGCTGGATGCTACAGCTGCCCTTGTAGGCAGAGCTTCAGGGATAAGGGCTTGACTTGTTTCACTCCCTTGGTTCAAGACAAGGAGAAGCATTCTGCAGGAAAGTGGACAGCACTGAGTGGGAAGAGTCAGAGCAGCCAAGGACAAAAAGAAAGGCAGAAAGCACTGTATGCAGGTGCCCAGTGCCTTGCTGATGTTGGCACACATGCCTGATCTTTGTCTCTGCCCCATGAAATCCACACCACGTTAAATGCCCAACATTGACCATAGGATTTGTTTGTTTCAGATGCATCACAGACATGACTTATTTAACTTATTTAAAAACTAAAATTCCCTAAACTTAAATTATGCTTTGCTGGACTTCCTGTATTTGTTCATACTCAGCAGGCACACACATGTGCTAGTTTAGAGAGGGACCCTATTTGTTCTGGGTAATACACGCCTTCCTCTTGTAGTAATGCACTGGGCATCCTGTCTCCTTAGTCACAATGCCCTGGGCAGCCTGTCTCCTTAGCCACAATGCCCTGGGCAGCCTGTCTCCTTACCTACAATGCCCTGGGCAGTGCGTCTCCTTACTACATGCACTATGCATACATCTTTCCCTGAATAACATACCGAGGAACCTGAGAAGCCACTTGGACCTCCACCCAAGACATACACCAATCCCAGTCCCTGAGCAATAGTGTAGGATTCTTCACACCCAGAAACAATCAAATTTAGAGAATTTCTATTCAAGTATATTCACAATGTATGAAGACCAGAGGCTGATCTGGCCTGATGCCAAGGGTAAGTGTCAGTTTGGAGAAGTCATGTTTGGGAGCAGCAAAAGAAAATAAAAATAGAAAGAAAGAAAAAGAAAGAAAGAAAGAAAGAAAGAAAGAAAGGAAGGAAGGAAGGAAGGAAGGAAGGAAGGAAAAAAGAGAAAGAAAGAAAGGAAGGAAGGAAGGAAGAAAGAAAGAAAAAGAAAGGAAGAAAGGAAAGATAGAGAAAGAAAGAAAGAAAGAAAGAAAGAAAGAAAGAAAGAAAGAAAGAAAGAAAGAAAGAAAGAAAGAAAGAAAGAAAGAGGAAGGAAGGGAGGAAGAAAGGAAGAAAGGAAGAAAAAGAAGTCAAATCGTGGGGTACAAGCTCATGGCCTGGATTCTGCTTGAGACAACTTTCCAGACAGCTCTCTGCTTGAGATAGCTCTTTCTTGGAATTCTAAAAACTCTCTGGCTACTTAATCTGTTGCAGATCAAAAGTCCAGTCTTTCATTTATCTCACTCAGAGATCACATTTCTACCATGACTGGACCTAACCTATCTCAGTCCCAGGATGACCTTGAACTCAGGAAACTTTCCGCCTTTGCTTCTGTCTGCCTCTGAATCTTTCTGACAAGCTGGTTCACAGTGCAGATGCCTCTGCTCTTCTACATCCATGAAGCTCCTTAAACAATCCATATCACATCCTTATATTTTACATAGTTGGGAATTTATATATTTTTGAACTCATAATTTCAGAGTTCTTTATCACATTCTCAGCATTTTACTGTTTTTGATAAGCACATAGACACATCCTTCCAGACTCATGCTATCTCTGATTATCATGGTCATTAACCTGGGTAGAAAGAACATTCTCCAATACCCTTGGCAGAGAGAATATTTCCTGAAGGAGGGATATGAAGCAAAAATATATGAATTTAAACAAATACGCCTTACATCCAGAAGCTGTTAATATGTGGAGGGCCACGTCCTGTAGGCTCTGTCCCGGGGGAAGAAACCACACCACGGTGCCCCTTTCACATGGACCAGCAGGACTTGGCAGCCAAAAATGTTTTGGGTTACATGCTAAGTAAGGGAACCTTTGACCTCTCGTTAAACTTTTAGGGACCCCCCCATTTAGCATGCTATGCCTACAGATACTTGGACATGCATATGATTAAAATCGGATGCACCATGGGAGAAATATGTGCACATGTAACTTTCAGTCAATCAGAGAACCATCAGAACTACATCCCACATAACCACACCTCGTTTCTCCTGTATCCCCTCAACGAAGGCCACAAGCAACAATCTGGTCCCTTGTGTATTCTCACAATGTGCCCCCTGTCAATTTGACTGTTTCTTGTCAATATGCTCTATCACTTTGCTCTGGATGGAGACACACGATTTTCAGTTCTTTGGATTTGAGGTCAGGAATTTGGAAACACCTGTGACCTGACCACAGAGAGCACATGGGTGGGCAGAAGACCGAGCTTAGGTCAGGACAGCATGGTTTAAAAGGCTTGAAATCCCCGGTGAGCTAATGTAGAACAGGCTGAGGATGCTGGTTATCAGGTTCATTAGAGTGTTACAGTATCAGATCCTGGGCACTGATAAATGGCAGACACTGGGGACAGAGTCCACAGTGAGACTCACAATACAGTCTTCTGGCTTCCCATGAGATGTGCCCTTGTTGCAGGACAGAGAGGCTTTTCCTGCATGGAGGCACCATTTACCTTTAGTAAGATGCACAAATCTTAAATGTACATTGGGTTGTTTGTGCTTTTGAGTAGACCTGTAACCCTCATTTAGCTCACAATGACAGACTCTCTGTCATTTCAGACAGCAATCCTTGCAGTGAGCAGCCCCAGCTGTCACTCATGTGTCCGTGAGAGTCAACATCAATTAATTTTGTCTAGAATTAAAGAGCATCAATCATCATGTCAACAAACCAGACTCACAAGACAAATGTTACATGTTTTCACTGGCCTTGAACTTCCTCCATCCCCCTGCCCCTGTGTCCTGTGATGGCAATACGTCACCACACACAGCTATACATTTCCTATGTAAGCTATGGCTGTGTTACAGCCACAAATTGTCCTTATATACCCTTGATATAAACAGTCTTGTTTGTATGACTCTTGACGCTTGTACTTTCTAGGAATTCTGACATAGGAATGGAAGATATTTGTGGAACAATTCAGTTTTCTGACCCACATACTATCCGCTATTTGCTGATGTCCAGGAAGTCTTTGGAATGACCTGTGAGAACAGATTGTACACAGAGGTTGAGTCTAATGCCCTAGAAAGGACTCCATGGGGTCCTCACACCCGTGTGAACCTAGTAGGTGTCAACTCCTGCTCCCACGGGCCTCCATGAAGTGACAAGTGAACCAGAACTTGTATTGTTATGTCCCAGGGTATGACTTCTGTCACACCTTCCTTTCTGCATCTCACCACATGCCACAGTGTTCTTTTCATCCTCAGACATATGTCCTATTCAGCCCTGATAACTGCAGCCCCTAGAGATGTTCACACAGAAGGGCAGGCACCAACGAGAAAGAAGAGAAAAGAAGAGCCCTCAGGGCACTGTCAACTCCAGTTCAATGTTAGTCAGAGGTCTCCTCCTTAACAGAACCCTTCCACAGCCAGAAAAAAAAAAAACTAGCTATCAGGTCTTCACAGAGGAAAGCCAGTGAATCTTCAGAGGCAGATCAGGAGTATTTTATGTCTTACTTCAAATACTCCATTTTAATCAATTCACTATCTGCTGCCTCTTAGCTGGTTTTTAACACCCGACATTGTGTGAAGTGCGTGGATTCGCTGGTGAATACCAAACACCTCAGTTGGTCTCAAACCTGCACAGAACACTTCTGTCTTATGAAGTCAGGAAAATACTGGGATGTGTGCATGGAGCCTTTCATCCAAGTGTGGGTGCCGCAGAGACAGCCTCTCCTGGCGCCTGAGTCTGACTTAGCGTCAGTATCCTCACCTTTAAAACTCCTCTACCAAATGTCAAGAGAAGGTCAAGCATGTCAAAGCTTGGCCAGTGAGTCAGGTTTATGGAGTTCCCAAAATGTTAAGGGAAACAGTGCCTAGTGAAACTAAAAGGGTCCATCTGATACCTTGGTGTGTCACCAAGATACAGGTGACATCTGAATCAAGGCCCCATCCTATGTGTGACAGAGAGGATCGTTAGAATAGCCCTGCCCTCCAGCTTATTTCTGTTCATCAAATACCTCAATAACTATCAGAGTGCAGGCTGAAAGTCACTGGGTCAGCTCAAAGGATCAGCTAGACAGAAATCTGAGTAGATACCCACACGGCAGCGATCGCTGAATGAGTAATCATCCACCCTTTGGAAATGAAGACAAAATCAATCTTTATTTTAAAACTAAATAGTAGCAAAGAGCGACTGGTTTGATCTCCCTATCCCTGAATACCTTGACTTTGTTGCTGCCTCTTCTCACTCCCCAAATTGACTTGTATAGGCTCTGTAACCCTCGAAGGTTACACTGTTCTCTTCTGTTATTTCAAAAATACAGAACACTAAAGACAGATCAACAGCCAGCAGAGCCTGCTGTATAACCCAGGAGGTTGCCTTCAGCTCTCAACATAATTAGCCAGACATCGCACCAACGCCCTTAATTTACTTAATTGCAGGTCTTGGGGATCTAATGCCTGCTTCTGACCTCTGCATTACCCCTATACAATCATGCATGTGATACACACACACACACCACCACCACCACCACCACCACCACCACCATCACCACCACCACCACCACCAACAACAACTGAATCCTGAGCCAGAGTTGCTTCAATGGTTAAAGGAAATTGTAGCCTAGCCTGACAACCTGAGTTTGATCACTGGAACCTCACACACACAAATAAATAAATGTGATGAAAAATTAGAATACAGCAGGCAAATTTTTGACAGATGGCTTACAGAATGACCCTATCTACAAAGCCTAATCAAAGGAATTATGAGAAGCTTTCATGAAAGTAATTTATGTCAGCGTCTATTCTGTTCACATGAAAACACACAGAGAAGGAATAATGGCTAGAGTCTTGCAAACCTAAAGGTGCATCTGAGAGGCTCACTCTCGTAGTTACAAGTGCAAGAGAAGATACTTTATTTACAATTACTGAATACATCGCCATGTACCACAGCAAGAATTAGCATTCAACTGACAGGAGGCCCACTACAGACTCATTTGGATGTTTAGTTTTATCATAGGGATTTTTAAAACATAGATTTTAATTGAAGAACCCATCCCCCACAGCCCTTCCAAGATAGATGACTTTTCAAGGTGGTATGGAATATATTTTTATGCATTAAACATTTTTTTTTTCTAAAACACAAAAATCTAAGATTTTCTTTTAGAAGCTTGCCGCTATATCCCAAGCATAAGACTTCTTTAAGAGTTAGAAGCTGGGGGTGGAGGCGGCAGCAGTGCAGCAGTGCAGCAGTGGCTGGTCCAGCTGAAGGGCCATCAGCAGTGGAACCAAGGTGACACAGGGTCCAGTTAAGTCCTAAGCCCACGACCACTGACCTTCGCTGACCAGCCGGGCTACAAGCAGCTGCAGGTTTGCGGCACCTTTTGCTGCACGGAAGCCACTTCAGAACTCGGCCTCCCACCAGTCAGGAGAAGCTCACCTCCATCTTGGTTTCGGGCTCCAGAGAGATCTGACAGATTGAGGTACACAAACATAATCCGAGGCCAACACCGCAGGGGTCTGAGCCCGACGGGCGTTGGCCTGCACCCAGGCCCCGGGCTATTCAGGGGGGCCATCGGGGTGCCAACCCAGCCAGGAGGTTTTTTGCCCTGGCCTGCGCGCGCACCGTCATTTTGCCTACAGGACCCATAGTGCTCGGGAGGGCAGAGACTGCTAACAAGCATAGCCCGAGGCTAACAAAGCGGGGGTCGAGGCCCAAGAGGCTCAGGACTGACCCCAAGAACTGGGTGGCTTGGAGGGCCATCTGTGTGTCAACCCGCCCAGGAGGTTGTTAGCACAGCAGACTCTCCTGGCGCTTTCTGGGAGCGTGAGCACACACGCCCGCCATCCTGCTCACCTGGCGGACCAAATTAACAGTCATAGCCCTAGGGGAACTTTGCTTGGACCTTGGCCTCCCAGGCTTTTGCCTGGACTCAGGGCCTGGGCGGCCAGGCTAACCTTGTGTGCGCCAGCCCGGCTGGGGGATCGGCTGCCCAGCGGAGTGATCAGAACACAGGGGAGGTCCTGGCAGCATACAGGTCGGCGCTCCCTGGGGGTGCACACGGGCTCCACCTGGTCCACAGACACAATCTGTGGCAAGGCCTCAGGTAGGAGCCCTCAGCTCAACTCTCTCTGCTTCCGGATCCAGATCAGCCTGGGCGGCGGCACCACATCTCCAGGTCCTGCAAGAGACTAGAGGGGCTTCAGGGCGGCCAGTTGGGAGAAGTCGGTGTGCTCCGGTGAATCCAGTGGGCCCCAGCGGGAGCCTTCGGGTGCCTGCTTCGGGATCTGAACAGCCTGGGCAGCAGCACCCTGTTTACAGGCAGTGCAGGAGATAAGCTGTGCACCAGAGGCCAACTCGGAAGGGGCAGCTTGCACTCGTGAGTCCAGCACTGACAAGACAAACTAACACCAGTGAGAACTAGATGGCAAAAGGCAAACGCAGGAACGTCACTAACAGAAATCAAGGCAATATGGCAACATCTGAACCCAATTCTCCTCTACCAACATGTCCTGGATACCCCATCACACCAGTAAAACAAGATTTGGATCTAAAATCACTGGTCATGATGCTGGTACAGGAACACAGGAAGGACATACTTAAAGAAATTCAGGAGAAAATGGATCAAAAGTTAGAAGCCCTTGCAAGGGAAACACAAAAATCATTGAAAGAAATCCAGGAGAATACAAAAGCCAACAATGAGGAAACGCAAAAAACACTTAAAGAAATACAGGAGAACTTTGGTCAACAGGCTGAGGTCATGAAAGAGGAAACACAAAAATCTCTTAAAGAATTACAGGAAAGCACAAACAAGCAAGTGAAGGAGCTAAGCAAAACCATCCAGGATCTAAAATCAGAAGTAGAAACAACTAAGAAAACTCAAAGGGAGACAACTTTGGAGATAGAAAGCCTTGGGAAGAAATCAGGGGACAGAGATGCAAATATCAACAACAGAATACAAGAGAGAGAAGAAAGAATCTCAGATGCTGAAGATTCCATAGAAACCATGGACTCAACAGTTAAAGAAAATGCAAAATGCAAAAAGCTTGTAACCCAAAATATTCAGGAAATCCAGGACACAATGAGAAGACCAAACCTAAGGATTATAGGCATAGATGAGAGTGAAGATTTACAACTTAAAGGGCCAGCAAATATCTTCAATAAAATTATGGAAGAAAACTTCCCTAACCTAAAGAGAGAGATGCCCATGAATATACAAGAAGCCTACAGAACTCCAAACAGACTGGACCAGAACAGAAATACTTCCCGTCACATAATAATCAAAACTCCAAATATTCTAAACAAAGAAAGAATATTAAAGGCAGTAAGAGAAAAAGGCCAAGTAACATATAAAGGAAGACCTATCAGAATCACAGCAGACTTTTCACTTGAGACTATGAAGGCTAGAAGGTCCTGGGCAGATCTCATGCAGACTCTAAGAGAACACAAATGCCAACCAAAACTACTATATCCAGCAAAACTCTCAATCACCGTAGATGGAGAAACTAAGATATTCCATGACAAAACCAAGTTTACCCAATATCTATCCACAAACCCAGCCCTACAAAGGATAATAGGAGGAAAACACCAATACAAGGAGGGAAACTTCACCCTGGAAAAAGCAAGATAGTAACCTTTCATCAAACCCAAAAGAAGTTAAGCAATCAAATTTAAAATATAATGTCAAAAATGATAGGAAGTAACAATCACTATTCCTTAATATCTCTTAACATCAATGGACTTAATGCCCCAATAAAAAGACACAGACTAACTGACTGGATACATAAACAGGACCCTACATTTTGCTGCTTACAGGAAACACACCTCAGGGTCAAAGACAAACACTACCTTAGAGTAAAAGGCTGGAAAACAATTTTACAAGCAAATGGTCTCAGGAAACAAGCTGGAGTAGCCATTTTAATATCAGATAAAATTGACTTTCAACCCAAAGTCATCAAAAGAGACTCTGAGGGACACTTCTTGCTGGTCAAAGGAAAAATACAACAAGAAGAACTCTCAATCCTGAACATCTATGCTCCAAATGCAAGGGCACCCTCTTTCGTAAAAGAAACTTTATTAAAACTCAAAGCACACATTGCACCTAACACAATAATTGTGGGTGACTTCAACACTGCACTTTCCTCAATGGACCGATCAGGAAAACAGAAACTAAACAGGGACACAATGAAACTAATTGAAGCTTTGGACCAATTAGACTTAACAGATATATATAGAACATTCTATCCTAAAACAAAAGAATATACCTTTTTCTCAGCACCTCATGGCACCTTCTCCAAAATCGACCATACAATTGGTCACAAGACAGACCTCAACAAATATAAGATCGAACTAATGCCATGCCTCCTATCAGATCACTATGGAGTAAAGTGGTCTTCAATAGCAACAAAAACAACAGAAAACCCACATACAAGTGGAAACTGAACAATATTCTACTCAATGATACCTTGGTCAAGGAAGAAATAAAGAAAGAAATAAAAGACTTTTTAGAATACAATGAAAATGAAAACACAACATACCCAAATCTATGGGACACAATGAAAGCAGTGCTAAGAGGAAAACTCACAACCCTGAGATTTCATCTTACACCAGTCAGAATGGCTAAGATTAAAAATTCAGGAGACAGCAGGTGTTGGAGAGGGTATGGAGAAAGAGGAACACTCCTCCACTGCTGGTGGGGTTGCAAATTGGTACAACCACTCTGGAAATCAGTCTGGCGGTTCCTCCGAAAACTGGGCACCTCACTTCCAGAAGATCCTGCTATACCACTCCTGGGCATATACCCAGAGGATTCCCCACCATGTAATAAGGATACATGCTCTACTATGTTCATAGCAGCCCTATTTATAATTGCCAGATGCTGGAAAGAACCCAGGTAACCCTCAACAGAAGAGTGGATGTAAAAAATGTGGTATATCTACACAATGGAGTACTATTCAGCCATTAGAAACAATGAATTCATGAAATTCTTAGGCAAATGGATGGAGCTAGAGAACATCATGCTAAGTGAGGTAACCCAGACTCAAAAGGAGAATCATGGTATGCACTCACTGATAAGTGGATATTAACCTAGAAAACTGGAATACCCAAAACATAATCCACACATCAAATGAGGTACAAGAAGAAAGGAGGAGTGGCCCCTGATTCTGGAAAGACTCAGTGAAGCAGTATTCGGCAAAACCAGAACGGGGAAGTGGGAAGGGGTGGGTGGGAGGAAGGGGGCTTACGGGACTTTCAGGGATTGGGGGGGCTAGAAAAGGGGAAATCATTTGAAATGTAAATAAATTATATCGAATAAAAAAAAAAACAGTTAGAGGCTCGTGCAGAAGCCACACTGGTGTCTGAGCTGGTAGAAAGTAGTTAGGTGATGTGAACTTCAGGAAACAATAGGGCTGGAGGGCTGACTCGGTGCTCCAGAGTGATTGCTGCTCTTCTGAAGACTGAAGTTCAATTCCCTGTACCCACATCACAACTGCTTATAACTCCAGTTCCAGGGAAACTAATGCCTTCTTTCAGCCTTTGTAGGCATTCCCACACACATGTGTACAAATCCACATACATGCAAACACATACATGAAATTAAAATTTAAAAGAATATAAAAAGCAGTATTCTGCCTTCTGTAAATCAATCAACATTTGTACTTAAGTATCTTGTTTTCTCTTCCTTCCTCTCTCTCCCTTCCTCCCTCCCTTCCTCTCTTCCTCCATCCCTTTCTCCTTCCTTTTCCCTCCCTCCCCTCCTCTGTCCATCCATCCACCCATCCATCCATCCATCCATCCATCCATCCACCCACCCATCCATCCATCCATCCATCCATCCATCCACCCACCCATCCATCCATCCATCCATCCATCCATCCATCCATCCATCCACCCACCCATCCATCCATCCATCCATCCATCCATCCATCCATCCATCCATCCACCCATCCATCCATCCATCCACCCACCCACCCACCCACCCACCCATCCATCCATCCATCCATCCATCCATCCATCCATCCATCCATCCATCCATCCACCCATCCATCCACCCATCCATCCTGGGGATTAAACTGTGTGGGACTTTGCCACACTAGGCTGGAGTGCTAGCCAATGAGATATTGCTCTTTAAGTGACTTCTAAATCTAACTTTACAAATCTATCTGTAAGTCTGCTGAGTCTGTCTTGTGCCCCATATCTCCTTCTTCCTGAGCACACTTCTCTCATATCTGGCCACTAGATGGTGACATATGGGGGTTTACCACCACTCATGCAGTGATATATATATATATATATATATATATATATATATATATATATATATATATATATATATATATATATATATATATGGTGGGAGGGTCCCAATACACAGGAAAACTCATTAAAGTCACAAATATAAGGTCAAGTGTCACAAATTGAAATGTTCGCTAATTATCTCCTAGTTCTGACCCATTTGTCAAATTTTACCTCATGTTTTCTCAACAGAAAATCCATTATCTTTCATTTAATCAAACAAGTTCAGTTCTTTAATTATTATTGAAACAATGTATATATTGCCAACTGAGCCAGCAGGTGTCTGTCTGTGCTTTTAGATAGCACCTAACTTAACCCTAGCCTTAATGAAAGTTTTGTTTCTCTTCTAGGATACAAGTTTGAACTGGCAAGTCAGCAAACCATTTCTAGATCATAATTACCTACCAAAGCTTATGAAAAATTAATTTGTAATAAAAGTGTATCTAGACATTCCATGCACAGCAGAAGGTGAGTAAGCCTCCAACTAAGAAAAGATAATGTTTAGGCTTTTATTGGATCAAAGAGACTTAGCAACTCTGAACCCCATAATATTTTGGAAACTACAGGCTGGACTACAGCTGACTGTCAAGATACACAGCAGGCTGGGAGATTAAGGGATTAGAGAGGGAAATGAGAGAAATCAGATAAGTCATATTCCTCTGGAATTAAAGGATGGAGACAACATTGGGGAAGCAGGAAAATAGAGATATGATAGACAGGGAAGTATAAAATGGCAGAACAGGTGAACACACAATGGATTAGGAGATGGACTCAGCATGGACTAGAAGATGGACTCACACAATGGACTAGGAGTTGAACTCACACCATGGACTAGGAGATGGACTCATAGCATGGACCGGAAGATGGACTCACACAATGGACCAGAAGATGGACTCACACCACGGACTAGGAGATGGACTCACACCATGGACTAGGAGATAGACTCACACCATGGATTACTAGATGGACTCACATCATGGATTAGGAAATGAACTCACACTTGAGAAGCAGGAGTGGCTGCCCCATCCTCTAGACCCTCTTTGAAAAAACTCGGAAATGGGAGAGGTTTTGAAAACACGGCATTCATGTCACAGATGCGAAGATTCACCCAGAACATTATAGAATTGTGTGTGTGTGTGTGTGTGTGTGTGTGTGTGTGTGTGTGTGACAGAGAGAGAGAGAGAGAGAGAGAGAGAGAGAGAGAGAGAGAGAGAGAGAGAGAGAGAGAGAGAGAGAGAGGACACAAATGCCTTCACATGATTGCCCCATACCTGTGAGGCACTTTCTTGATTAATGATTAATGTGAGAGCACCCAGCCGCCTGTGGGCAGTGACTCCCTGGACAGGGCGTCCCACATTTTTTGAAAGCATGGTAAACACACCCTGAGGAGCAAACCAGTAAGCAGCATTCCTCTGTGGCTTTTGCTTTGGTTCCTGCCTTGGTTTCCACTGATGATAAGACTGTAACCAGTTAGTCAAACCCTCTCCTCTCCAAGTTACTTTGTTACAATGTCTAATTACAGCAACAGGAACCTAAGACAACTGGTCACCTCTTCAGGAAGGTAGCTGAGTCTCCGCCAGAGAAACCCTCATAGGAGGTCACAGCCCTCTGAACTAGTCTCTTTACCCCTAAGCCGAGGGCCTGGTTGTGTCTGGCTAGGCTCCTGTCTCATAGACATTGTGCATGATGAATGAGTCTAAGGCACCAAGTGTGAGGTGTTTCCCATCAACAGATACTCAATAAGGCTGATATCATATTTCAGGGAAACATAAAAATGAATCAAGGAATTTCGTTTCATCTCGGAGTGAACTTTTGCTGACTATAGTTAGGAAAAGAGCAAGCAGGATAATGGGAGTATGGGGACACTTGGGAGAGTTTCTTGTTTACAGACATATTACTTGGTGGGGGCTGCTGTAGGAAAGACGTCAGAAGACGGCATTTTCAGTGGAGATGATGCTTTGAGGAAGGCATGGTGTAGACAAGCAGGGGCAAGACACATTTAGAGAAACACAGGCATCTGCAGCCAGGAACCTGGGTCAGGGTGAAAGCAGGAGGAAGCTGTTCTACAAAAATCTTGACACTGAGCATGGCAGAAAGGAAAGAGTTTCTGAGTGTGACTTGTGCACAGCAGAAGAAGGAAGAAGGAAACAGAGAGCCCTGTGCACTAGATAACTATTGACTATCGAGTGGAATGCAGTTCATTCCAGCCCAGACCTGCTCAGACACAGAGTAGAGCATCAAGCTCTGGGTCCATGGCTCCCTTCTCAAGGTCTGTAGTATTCATTAATTTAGGACGTTAAGCCGAATGGATGAGGGACACCAGAATTTAGCTGAGCACACCCAGGGAGAGCAATTCTCTACCTGGTGGGCTGGGATGAAACAGGAGGAACCCTGATCTAAAAGAGTCAGCTGTCCACCTGTGGCCTGCTGAGTCCTGGGGGAGAAAGCTGACTGTAGGAAACAGAGATGGGCCTTGACTTGCAAAAGAAATCAGAGAAGGGAAATGCTGAGGAAAAACACTCAGGATGGCTGCTCCCACTGTCAACCTCTCCATCCCCCAAGCAGTCCCACAGCAGGGTGGGGTTTCACAGGAGCCTGGACAGGTGCCTTCTATTAGCTCTGTATCACATCCACATCACAGGATGTTGAGGCTGACCTTCACACAAGGATGTCAGTGGTAGGTTTGGGCTTCGTATGTTGAGCTGGGACGCTTTTGATCAATACTAGGAGAAAGTCAGACATTCCTTAACAGCTGATTATTACATGGGTTGCTAGACCAACTACACTCACACACAGACACACACACACACACACACACACATCCACCCCTCTACCACCACCACCACCACCAGTACCACTACCACCACCACCACCACCACCACCACCACCATCATCATCATATTTTCCAGAAATAAGGTGATCCCCCATTCTCAGGCCCCATTGCAAATGTTGGATGAAGAATCACGGCTTGAGCAGTATCTACACAGCCCTGCCCTCACTGAGCCTCTGTGGCCTCCTCTTCTCCCCCAGAAAACAGAACTGCTGGTTGTGGCAGTGTCTCAGGTTCAGGCTGCAAGGCTCCAGCTTTTGCAAATAATTTTTTTGCGGCTATTAGGTCTGTCCCTTTCATATCACAGATTCCCTGTACGTTGTTCTGTTGATAAGAAAGGGCAGTTAATAAGAAAACAAGAAAACAGGTGATTTTTTTCCCCCTGAGTTCAGCATAGGTAATTTCTGACAATGAGAGTTAATTGAATTCTTATGACATGATAATTGAAAAGATAATAAAAGCTGGTGATTCACTTAAGAGATCCCTTTGGCAATTCAAGTAAAATGAGTCATTTTAATTACAATGACACAAGATCATGATACAATCTTGGGTTCTTTTAAAAGCATTAATTTAATAAGCAAGGAGTGATGTTTCATAAAATCTGCTTATCACATTTAGTCTATTGTTTTAGTATATTTATTTACTCATCTCTGTGTGCATATGTATATGTGTGTGTGCATATGTGCGTGTGTGTGCATATGTGTGTGTGTGCATGTGTGTGTGTGTGTGTGTGTATGCATGTACCATGACATGTGTGGAGGTCTAAAGACAACTTGCCGAGGCTGAGTCTCTTTTTTCACTATGTGGGTCTTAGAGGTTGAAGCCTGGCCACTGTCTTGGTGGTAAGCACATTTACTCTCTGAGCCATGCCACTGGCACATGGGTGCTACATTTTAAAGATTAATATGAGCACATTAAAATAGCTACATTTATAATTATTTAATATATTTCAATAATGTAGTTAGTAAATTCAATGTCCATAATGTATTCTTTTTAATGCTTTTTTATTGGATATTTTCTTTATTTGCATTTCAAGTGTTATCTCCTTTCCCAGTTTCCCCCTCTTGGAAACCCCCTGCTTCTACGCGGGTATTCCTCCACCCACCCCATCCCCACCTCCCCGACCTCGATTCCCCTACACTGGGGCAGCTAGCAACTCTTCATAGGACCAAGGACCTTTCCTCCCACTGATGCCTGACAAGGCAACCCTCCACATATTTCAATAATTTATTTAGTAAATTCAATGTGCATAATGAATTTTTGAAGCATCTTCACAATAAAAACATAATACCATAAACAAAGTTTAAAAAAACTCTAAGTGCCATATCTTTTTCATACATATGGTTTGAAGTCTGTCTTAGTTAGGCTTTTACTGCTGTGAACAGACACCATGGCCAAGGCACCTCTTATAAAGGACAACATTTAATTGGGACTTCATTACAGGTTCAGGGGTTCAGTCCATTATCATCAAGGCAGGAGCGTGGCAGTGTCAAAGCAGGCATGGTGCAGGAGGAGCTGAGAGTTCTACATCTTGTTTCAAAGGCAAACAGGAGAAGACTAAGTCCTCAGGAAACTAGGAGGAGGGCCTTGAAGTCCACCCCCAGGCTCCCACTATGACACACTTCAACAAGGCCACACATCCTAATGTTGTCACTCCCTGGGCCAAGCATATATTGAAACCACCACAAAGTCCACTCGAATCATGAAATAAATCCAATTTGATATAAAAGTGTCAAACTGATACATGTTCTGAAAGTTTATGACCTGAAGTTCTTAAACTGGTTTAAAATTTCATAATAATGGTTCTGCTCCATCTTCCTTTGAACATTCTCAGGAAACCTTTGGCACTTTGGTGGTTTGACACTAGGCAAACCACCACGTACTTAGCATCTTCTGAGTCCTGATCTTCACCACAAGCTTGCCTATTGCTACTCTCTCCAGGAGACTGGTCAGAAAGTCAAAGCCCAAGGATCCAACAGGGCTGTCCCTAGATATACCAGCACACTGTGCAAAGCCTATAGCGCAAACTCCACTCTGCATGGCAGGAGGTGCTGATTAAGTAATTCCTTCAGAAAGGGCTTTAATAATATGATGAAGCATCTTTGCTGTTACAGCCTCGGGAAAGTGCAGGAGAAAGGCAGGTGGAGGCCCAGGACATGAGACTCCGCCTAAATCTGTTGCCGGCAGACTGGAATAATCTGTTTGAAGATGAAACCCACACCAGACCTGACCCGGAAGTCCCGCCTACTCCTTGCCTAGTGATTGGTCCCCTGAAATCTTTATTCATAAGGGAAAGGTTCTGCAGCAGATACTCAGATTTGCTGAAAGCGTGGAGAACTTTCATCTCAGCCTGTACTGAAGCTCCTACAAGGTCCTTGTGGGACAAATGACTCGATGACTGTATCAGGAAGGATTTTAAAAATTCATTGATGCACAAAAGCAATCAAGTGTAATAGCTATAGTTGTAGCTCATAGCTACAAGTCTCAAATTCACATACACAGTACCTAGGGTGTAGGTACCATTTATTACCCAGGAGCAACCTGAGGTTCAGGGACTTTGGTTAATTTCCACAGCATGTTCACTCTCTCCCAAGGCATCCTGCACAGAGTGCATGAAATTGCTTTCTCACACAGAGGTAAATTGTGTTCCTCTGTAATGGACAGGCTTGGACTTTTCTTACATATCAGATCACTTGTTGAACAAATGTGAGTCCCAGCAGGAAAAACAAGCTGCAAGATGCTATCCTACAGAGCCCATACTGCAGCTACTAAAGGTCGTGTTGGCCTTGGGTGTCTTTGCTGTAGAGCCAGAAGTCTTGGTCTCCTGCCTCTTGCCAGTAGATTTCAGGTCTCTTAAAGATTAGAATCTTGATGTGTCCACAACCTATTTTCTAGAAGCGACAGGGTCCAAATTAAAGTCCTTGGGGCAGGCTTTCTATCCCCTGTTTTAGATTTAACTCTTCCTATCCATGCAGGCTCTGGTTTCATGAACTTCCTATCCATACAGGTCACATTCTTACCAACAATCATATTTCCTAGGACCTCTCTAGAAACGTCTTCCTTTATAGACCAATTCTTATCTCTCTACCCTCCCTGAGAAATGAAGCTACCTACTTCTAATTGTGCCTTGTTCTTTCTGAGGACCAGCCCCCAGCAAAGGCCACCAAGATCCCCCTACTCCACATTAGAGCTAAATGTATCTGTCACCCAGAGACTTCAGAGCTTGAGAAGAGCTTGGAGAATTAGGTGTATACAGTGTAAGCATGCATTTCTTGTTACAGCATACTAACACTGCCCTCTTTCCATTTGCTGGTCTATTTATAGTCTTCTGTCTTCACCTTGCAGCTCATGGGTCTACTTGTGTTCTTGGGGAGGTCAGTCCCTCTTAGATTACCAGAAGTCCCAGAGGCAGAGCCAACGTCTTCCTAACTCAAGCCCTTCCCAAGGAAGAATTCCCACAGAACATGATAATTCTGGGCAGACTTGATATCAAGTCTTATCTTTAAGAATTTTTGAATTGGGAGCCAGTAAGGAAGCCTCTCAAAGCAAAAAGTGGACAGTGGAGCGGCGGCGGCAGTACAGCAGTGGCTGGTCCAGCTGAAGGGCCATCAGCAGTGGAACCAAGGCGGCACAGGGCCTAACTGGACCCTGTGCCCACGACCACGGACCTTCACTGACCAGCTGGGCTGCAAGCAGCTGCGGTTTTGTGGCTCCTTTCGCTGCACGGAAGCCACTTCAGAACTCAGCCTCTCTATCTTGATTTCGAACTCCAGTGACATCGGACAGTCTGAGGTACACAAACATAATCCGAGGCCAACACCGCGGGGGTCTGAGCCCAACGGGCGTTGGCCTACACCCAAGCCCTGGGCTGTTCGGGGGGCCATTGGGGCGCCAACCCAGCCAGGAGGTTTTTTGCCCAGGCCTGCGCGCACGCTGCCATTTTGCCTGCAGGACAAAAGAGAGCTCTGGCAGGCAGAGCCGTAACGGGCATAGCCTGAGGCTAACAAAGCGGGGGTCTAGGCCCCAAAAGGCACAGGACTGACCCCAAGTTCTGGGCAGCTTGGTGGGCCATCTGTGAGTCAACCCGCCCAGGAGGTTGTTAGCACAGCAGACTCTCCCAGTGCTTTCGGGGAGCGCGGGCGCACACGCCCGCCATCCTGGTCACCTGGCGGACCCAATTAACAGTCATAGCCCTAGGGGAACTTTGCTCGGACCTTGGCCTCCCAGGCTTTTGCCTGGACTCAGGGCCTGGGCGGACAGGCTAACCTTGTGTGCGCCAGCCCGGTTGGGGGATCAGCTGCCCAGCGGAGTGATCGGAACACAGGGGAGGTCCCGGCAGCATACACCTTCGGCGCTCCCTGGGGGTGCACACGGGCTCCATCTGGTCCACAGACACAATCTGGGGCAAGGCCTCAGGTGGGAGCCCTCAGCTCAACTCTCTCCGCTTCCGGATCCAGATCAGCCTGGGCAGCGGCACCACATCTCCAGGTCCTGCAAGAGGCTAGAGGGGATTCTGGGCGGCCAGCTGAGAGAAGTCAGTGTGCTCCAGTGAATCCAGCGGGCCCCAGAGGGAGCCTTCGGGTGCCTGCTTCAGGATCTGAACAGCCTGGGCAGCAGTACCCTGTCTACAGGCAGTGCAGGGGGTAAGCTGTGCACCAGAGGCCAACTGGGAAGGGGCAGCTTGCACTGGTGAGTCCAGCACTGACAAGACCAAGTAACACCAGTGAGAACTAGATGGCAAAAGGCAAACGCAGGAACATCACTAACAGAAATCAAGGCAATATGGCAACACCTGAACCCAATTCTCCTCTACCAGCATGTCCTGGATACCCCAACACACCAGTAAAACAAGATTTGGATTTAAAATCACTGGTCATGATGCTGGTACAGGAACACATGAAGGACATACTTAAAGAAATTCAGGAGAAAATGGATCAAAAGTTAGAAGCCCTTGCAAGGGAAACACAAAAATCATTGAACGAAATCCAGGAGAGTACAAAAGCCAACAATGAGGAAACACAAAAAACACTTAAAGAAATACAGGAGAACTTTGGTCAACAGGCTGAGGTCATGAAAGAGGAAACACAAAAATCTCTTAAAGAATTACAGGAAAGCACAAACAAGCAAGTGAAGGAGCTAAGCAAAACCATCCAGGATCTAAAATCAGAAGTAGAAACAACTAAGAAAACTCAAAGGGAGACAACTTTGGAGAAGAAATCAGGGGATAGAGATGCAAATATCAACAACAGAATACAAGAAATAGAAGAAAGAATCTCAGATTCTGAAGATTCCATAGAAACCATGGACTCAACAGTTAAAGAAAATGCAAAATGCAAAAAGCTTGTAACCCAAAATATCCAGGAAATCCAGGACACAATGAGAAGACCAAACCTAAGGATTATAGGCATAGATGAGTGCGAAGATTTACAACTTAAAGGGCCAGCAAATATCTTCAATAAAATTATGGAAGAAAACTTCCCTAACCTAAAGAGAGAGATGCCCATGAATATACAAGAAGCCTACAGAACTCCAAACAGACTGGACCAGAACAGAAATACTTCCCGTCACATAATAATCAAAACACCAAATGTTCTAAACAAAGGAAGAATATTAAAGGCAGTAAGAGAAAAAGGCCAAGTAACATATAAAGGAAGACCTATCAGAATCACAGCAGACTTTTCACCTGAGACTATGAAGGCTAGAAGGTCCTAGGCAGATCTCATGCAGACTCTAAGAGAACACAAATGCCAACCAAAACTACTATATCCAGCAAAACTCTCAATCACCATAGATGGAGAAACTAAGATATTTCACGACAAAACCAAGTTTACCCAATATCTATCCACAAACCCAGCCCTACAAAGGATAATAGGAGGACAACACCAATACAAGGAGGGAAACTTCACCCTGGAAAAAGCAAGATAGTAACCTTTCATCAAACCCAAAAGAAGTTAAGCAATCAAATTTAAAAAATAACGTCAAAAATGATAGGAAGTAACAATCACTATTCCTTAATATCTCTTAACATCAATGGACTTAATGCCCCAATAAAAAGACACAGACTAACTGACTGGATACGTAAACAGGACCCTACATTTTGCTGCTTACAGGAAACACACCTCAGGGTCAAAGACAAACACTACCTTAGAGTAAAAGGATGGAAGACAATTTTACAAGCAAATGGTCTCAGGAAACAAGCTGGAGTAGCCATTTTAATATCAGATAAAATTGACTTTCAACCCAAAGTCATCAAAAGAGACTCTGAGGGACACTTCTTGCTGGTCAAAGGAAAAATACAACAAGAAGAACTCTCAATCCTGAACATCTATGCTCCAAATGCAAGGGCACCCTCTTTCGTAAAAGAAACTTTATTAAAACTCAAAGCACACATTGCACCTAACACAATAATTGTGGGTGACTTCAACACTGCACTTTCCTCAATGGACCGATCAGGAAAACAGAAACTAAACAGGGACACAATGAAACTAATTGAAGCTTTGGACCAATTAGATTTAACAGATATATATAGAACATTCTATCCTAAAACAAAAGAATATACCTTTTTCTCAGCAACTCATGGTACCTTCTCCAAAATCGACCATATAATTGGTCACAAGACAGACCTCAACAAATATAAGAAGATCAAACTACTCCCATGCCTCCTATCTGATCACTATGGAGTAAAAGTGGTCTTCAATAGCAACAGAAACAACAGAAAACCCACATACACGTGGAAACTGAACAATACTCTACTCAATGATACCTTGCTCAAGGAAGAAATAAAGAAAGAAATTAAGGACTTTTTAGAACACAATGAAAATGAAAACACAACATACCCAAATCTATGGGACACAATGAAAGCAGTGCTAAGAGGAAAACTCATAACCCTGAGTGCCTCCAAAAAGAAAATGGAGATAGCATACCTTACCAGCTTAATGACACACCTGAAAGCCCTGGAACAAAAAGAAGCTATTTCACCCAGGAGTAGTAGAAGGCAGGAAATCATCAAACTCAGGGCCAAAATCAATCAAGTAGAAACAAAGAGAACCATACAAAAAATCAACAAAACCAGGAGCTGGTTCTTTGAGAAAATCAACAAGATAGATAAACCCTTAGCCAGACTGACCAAAGGGCACAGAGAAAGTATCCAAATTAACAAACTTAGAAATGAAAAGGGAGATATAACAACGGAAACTGAGGAAATCCAAAAAATCATCAGATCCTACTACAAGAGACTGTACTCAACAAAACTGGAGAATCTGGAGGAAATGGACAATTTCCTTGACAGATACCAAATACCAAAATTAAATCAGGACCAACTAGACCATCTAAACAGTCCCATAATGCCTAAAGAAATAGAAGGAGTCATAGAAAGTCTTCCAACCAAAAAAAGCACAGGACCAGATGGTTTCAGTGCAGAATTCTATCAGACCTTCAAAGAAGACTTAAGACCAATACTCCTCAAACTATTCCACAAAATAGAAACAGAAGGAACACTACCCAATTCCTTCTACGAAGCCGCAATTACGCTGATACCAAAGCCACACAAAGATCCAACAAAGAAAGAGAACTTCAGACCAATTTCCCTTATGAGCATCGATGCAAAAATACTCAATAAAATTCTTGCCAACCGAATCCAAGAACACATCAAAACGATCATCCACCATGATCAAGTAGGCTTTATCCTGGGAATGCAGGGTTGGTTCAATATACGGAAATCCATCAATACAATCCACTACATAAACAAACTCAAAGAACAAAACCACATGGTCATTTCATTGGATGCTGAAAAAGCATTTGACAAAATTCAGCATCCTTTCATGCTTAAAGTCTTGGAGAGAACAGGAATTCGAGGCCCATACCTAAACATAGTAAAAGCAATATATAGCAAACCGGTAGCCAGCATCAAAGTAAATGGAGAGAAACTTGAAGCAATCCCACTGAAATCAGGGACCAGACAAGGCTGCCCCCTTTCTCCTTATCTTTTCAATATTGTACTTGAGGTACTAGCTCAGGCAATTCCACAACATAAGGAGGTCAAAGGGATACAAATTGGAAAGGAAGAAGTCAAACTATCATTATTTGCAGACGACATGATAGTCTACCTAAGTGACCCAAAAAACTCCACTAGAGAGCTCCTACAGCTGATAAACGACTTCAGCAAAGTGGCAGGTTATAAAATCAACACAAGCAAATCAGTGGCCTTCCTATACTCAAAGGATAAGCAGGCTGAGAAAGAAATTAGGGAAATGACCCCCTTCACAATAGCCACAAACAGTATAAAGTATCTTGGGGTGACTCTTACCAAACATGTGAAAGATCTTTATGACAAGAACTTCAAGACTCTGAAGAAGGAAATGGAAGAAGACCTCAAAAAATGGGAAAAACTCCCATGCTCATGGATCGGTAGAATCAATATAGTTAAAATGGCCATTTTGCCAAAAGCAATATACAGATTCAATGCAATACCCATCAAAATCCCAACTCAATTCTTCACAGAGTTAGAAAGAGCAATTATCAAATTCATCTGGAACAACAAAAAACCCAGGATAGCTAAAACTATTCTCAGCAACAAAAGAAAATCTGGGGGAATCAGTATCCCTGACCTCAAGCAATACTACAGAGCAATAGTGTTAAAAACTGCATGGTATTGGTACAGTGACAGGCAGGAGGATCAATGGAACAGGATTGAAGATCCAGAAATGAACCCACACACCTATGGCCACTTGATCCTCGACAAAGAGGCTGAAAACATCCAATGGAAAAAAGATAGCCTTTTCAACAAATGGTGCTGGTTCAACTGGAGGTCAGCATGCAGAAGAATGCGAATTGATTCATCGGTACAGGGGGAAAGTTTCTGAACAGAAAACCAATAGCGTATGCTCTAAGAGCAAGAATTGACAAATGGGACCTCATAAAATTACAACGTTTCTGTAAGGCAAAGGACACCACCAAGAGGACAAATCGGCAACCAACAAATTGGGAAAAAGATCTTCACAAATCCTACATCAGATAGAGGGCTAATATCCAATATATTTAAAGAACTCAAGAAGTTAGACTCCAGAAAACTGAACAACCCTATTAAAAAATGGGGTACAGAGTTAAACAAGGAATTCTCACCTGAAGAAATTCGGATGGCGGAGAAGCATCTTAAAAAATGCTCAACTTCATTAATCATTAGGGAAATGCAAATCAAAACAACACTAAGATTTCATCTTACACCAGTCAGCATGGCTAAGATTAAAAATTCAGGAGACAGCAGGTGTTGGAGAGGATGTGGAGAAAGAGGAACACTCCTCCACTGCTGGTGGGGTTGCAAATTGGTACAACCACTCTGGAAATCATTCTGGCGGTTCCTCCAAAAAATGGGCAACTCACTTCCAGAAGATCCTGCTATACCACTCCTGGGCATATACCCAGAGGATTCCCCACCATGTAATAAGGATACATGCTCTACTATGTTCATAGCAGCCCTATTTATAATTGCCAGATGCTGGAAAGAACCCAGGTATCCCTCAACAGAAGAGTGGATACAAAAAATGTGGTATATCTACACAATGGAGTACTATTCAGCCATTAGAAACAATGAATTCATGAAATTCTTAGGCAAATGGATGGAGCTAGAGAACATCATACTAAGTGAGGTAACCCAGACTCAAAAGGTGAATCATGGTATGCACTCACTAATAAGTGGTTATTAACCTAGAAAACTGGAATACCCAAAACATAATCCACACATCAAATGAGGTACAAGAAGAAAGGCGGAGTGGCCCCTGGTTCTGGAAAGACTCAGTGAAACAGTATTCGGCAAAACCAGAACGGGGAACTGGGAAGGGGTGGGTGGGAGGACAGGGGAAGAGAAGGGGGCTTATGGGACTTTCGGGGAGTGGGGGGCTAGAAAAGGGGAAATCATTTGAAATGTAAATAAATTATATCGAATAAAAAAAAAAGAAAAAAAGAAGAAGTTACAACAGAAAAAAAAAGAATTTTTGAATTGACATAAAATCAACTGTGTTTGTATTATCCATTGTATTTGAATAAGAAGTAAATAGTTATTTAATAGAGTAATTTTGTATATTTCCCTGAGGTATTAAAAGCTGTCTCCTAAAACTCCACAGCTGTGGTTAGCATCTTATATTCTACATTAGTTCCACAGAAATCTATTTGTCCACCAGTCAAAGACTTCTTACTTACAAATGTTCCTATGAGTGTTTGAGTATTTGATTTATTTTTTTTTATTTTTGGTTTTTGTTTTTTTATCTCTCCAAAATGTCAGTTAAGTCAGTAGCTTCTGTTATAGGAACCTACAGGTTCCCGCAATGAGAGGAAGGAGGGGTGAGGGAAGAGGATGCTCTTCTAGGGGCCTGCATCAGGCTGTGTCACACCGGGATGGAGAATGACTGTTGACATTATCCCACATCAGAGTAACTTGGCAGGAAGGTGTTGGTGATGAGTACCATGAGGTCAACATGACAAGTGGATCCTATATTCGTGGATAAAATAACTGTGGGCACAGCTGTAAATCTTATGTTGCTATGGGGTGTAACCAACTCTGTCATGGAAGTCAGTGTGGTGGGCACTCAACAGTGAGAGTCCACCTGCCATGACTGGGCTATCTCACTCCTGAGGTATATATCTGCAGAACTCCAGGTCAACATACCTCAGAGATTTCTGCATATTCACCTTTATTGATTTCCTATCAGCAAGAGCTAAGAAATAGCACCACACCAGCTGTCAATAGATGATTAGATAAAGAAAATCTGTTTCACACACACAGCGAAAGCTTTTTCAACCATAAAGAAGAGTGAAATCATTTCCTGGCAGAAAAACAGATGGGCCTGGAAATGACCGCAATACCCAAATATCTAGATGCAGAGCAATACAATGTGCTTTCTAGGACAGACATTTGTATATGAGCATGTGGGTATGCCTATGTGTGTTTGTAAAACAGCACATAGAGACGGGGCCATGAAAGGGAAGAGGTGACAAGAGAGGGTACTGGACCACATTCCAATGACATCAGAAGGGAAGACAATTTGGAAGGAGAAAGGGAAGCAAGAGAGAGGCAGGAGTGATGGGGGAGGGGAGCATGGGATTAATAAGGACAAAGTACAGTGACCTGTGTGAGGATTTAGGGCTAGAGAGATGGCTGCCAGTCTGAGGTGGCTGCCAGTCTGAGGACGTGAGTTCAATCCTTGAAACCCATGTCATAAGGCAGAAGGTGAGAACAGACTCCACAGAGCTTTGCTCTGACTTCTACACTTGTACTGTGACATGTTATGAGCATGCAGGCACATATCACACACACACACACACACACACACACACACACACAGAGAGAGAGACTGATACTGAAGATTTATTTAAGATAGTATTGCTGCATAACTCTGGCTGGTCTGGAGTAGGTTGGCCTTATACTCACAGAAATACATCTACATCTTTCTAAGTGCCTGGATTAAAGGCATGTGCCATCACACAGGACTATTTATTCAATTATGCTCATGTGTAGGTATGAATATATGTATATCTGCATGGATGAGCTGTACCAGGAAAGGAATAAGATGCAGGCTTGAGAGCTGCAGAAGACAGAGTACTAATCATGTAAGAGCCAGGGAAGAGCAACTCCAGGGCCCCTCCACTGGGTCTAGTGTAGCAAGGATGGAAAACAGATTTTAGAAATCAATAACTCTCCAGGTGGTCGTGGCACACGCCTTTAGTCCCAGCACTTGGGAGGCAGAGGCAGGCAGATTTCTGAGTTCAAGGCCAGCCTGGTCTACAGAGTGAGTTCCGGGACAGCCAGGGCTACACAGAGAAACCCTGTCTCAAAAAAAAAAAAAAAAGAAATTAATAACTTAGGAGTGTCTGAGAGGAGGCGTTAGCAATGTGGAGGTTTCAATGGCCCAGCCATTGAGCTAATTAAGGCATATTAAATATAAGGCTGTGTGTGTATGTGTATGTGTGTGTGTGTGTGTGTGTGTGTGTGTGTGTATGTGTGTGTGTGGGGGGGTAGTATTGAGGTGACACTGTAGGAGAAAACAGGGTTGTAATTGACATTGTACTAGAAAGAAGGGATGTAGGTGACACTGTAGGAGAAGGTGGGGTTGTAGGTGACACTGTAGAAGGTGGGGTTGTAGGTGACACTGTAGGAGAAGGTAGAGATGTGGGTGATGAAATGGGTACCACATATGCTGTGACTTGAAGCCTCTCACAGGATCTGAATTTTTGGTACAGCAAGATAGAGGGAAAAATTTAGTGGTGTCTCCCATCAAATTTTATGTTAAAACCCTAACTCAATGGGACTCTTTGGCAATAGGACTCTAAACTAGGTAGTGAAGGTTATAGCAGGTTATAAGAGTAGGTCCCAAGTCCAGTCTGACTGATGTCCTTATTTGAGGTGATGGGTCAGTAAGTTGGAAGGAAGTCCTTGGGGAAGCGAATTCACTGGTCCAGGACTCTGGTACTTCCAACTTTCAGAGTCAGGGGATGACATTATCTTCTGTATAAGCTCCCTAAACTGCAGTGCTTTGTCACCACTGTTAAAATATACAAATACAGGTCCTGTGAGGTGGAATGCACAGGGGACCAGGCTGCCAAGACTAGCTGGGGGTAAGCATCAGGAAGCGATCCATTGAAGAGGACCAAGCCAAAAAGCAAGAAATGGCAGTGAGGTCAATGCTACTTGAAGGTGAATTGTGGGATAAAACATTCTCTAGGAACTTGAAATATGGTTAAGGGATGCTTGTGAGATCATGAAGCCCAGATTGTAACCCTCCAGATCCACGTAGCAAGCCAGGAGTGCCACAGAGCCCTGTGACTCCAGCCCCAAGGGATCCATGCTCACTTCTGCATGTGCAATGCATACCACACATGCACAGAAATACAAGCAAACAAAAAATAAAAGGCCTTTTTTTTTTTGCAATTTTCTTGAACTTAGCAACAAGTCAGGAACAGGTGAAACTGTGGAGAAGAATGTGTTCCAGAGGCAGGTGTAAGAGGACCCACAGATACTTAAGGGGCCTTCTGGTTATGCAGGGTAACAATAGGCAAGGCGTCCTGGCTCTGCTTTCTTGTCACTTTAGAAAACACCAAACCCTGCTGCCATAGACCTGGACTTTGGATGATCCGGAGTTAGGACAATGGCTTTGAGGAGACCAGTTTTAGTGCTGCGGGCAGATGCTGTTTCAGATATAAGCATCCACACAGTCCATTCCTAGAAACTCTCTGTGTACTGACTCCACGCAGGACATACTCTGCAAATACATTCCGGTCTGTATAGGGTGTATGCACTACATGGTTCTGTGGTCTTACAAATGGCACATCTCTACCCTCCATGTAAAACAGCTCATTTTTTCACGTACTATAGACGTTCAGAAGCCAATGCAGGCTGCAGATTGGCAGCTAAGCATCTAAACTACCCAGCAGTACAGGCCGCTGATGACTGCACCTCTTCCCATGACATTACCAGCCACTCTTTCCTTTTCTTGTAGAGTATTTGAGTGCAGAGAATCTAAGCTCTATGCTTACCCACCAAAGGCAAAGCCATCTGAAACTTGGTGGATCTGGCCTGAGCAAGTGCAATCATTCACTAAAGTGTTTGCTTCTTTTTTCCAGTTTCGAGTATAACACAACCTCAGTGTGTAGAGTACCAGAAATCAGAGATCTCATTTGTACCAGGAACTATGGCAGCAGGCTTCCAAGGGAAGGGAGAGTTCTTTCTCAGGATTAGCCACCTACTGAAATGGGCCACTGCCACCTTGAGAACAGTGACCAGACTGAGAAGGCTCAGCACAGGATCCACCTGTGTGATTGATGGGGAGTGCTCTAGAAAGAAGAGTGGTCCTAGAACCCAGATCTTGATGACTACCCTGGACACAGACCTTTTGCAGAATTTCCCCAAGAGAGTTAGGTTTAAGTAATATGAAATTCTCACATATTGCCCTTTTAGGAGGAAATATGAGAGAACATATTTTCATTACTATAGGTTATGATGTTCATTGTTCACATTTCAGAGTGGGCAGCATGCCCGAGCTGAGTGAGCATGGGGACAACTTTACCAATATGGTGGCCATCCACTTAACTGCTAACTAATACACAGCAGACAGACATTAGCTCAGCCAGGGATGGGGTGTGCTGGGAGAAGAAGCTGGAGACAGAGCAACAGCCTTCCTTCCAGAGTCTTCTCCATGCGAGCTTCTGTGTCAGAGGCCTGTGCTTCTCTGTGGATGGCATTCACACCTAGGACTAGCAGGGCAGTCTGGGCAGCTGCTGGATTTACATTGTTCTGTTCAGTGAACTGGGTGCTTCCTGCTAACAGGCAACAGCTGCTACCTAATTGAAGGTGCCCAGTCATGAGATATAAAATCACAAGGAGTTGGTGATTAAGGGCATTTAAATTCTGAAGGGTTCTGCCTGAAGTCAACACATGGTTTAGTGTCTCACATACTCAATGAGCATTCAGCAAAGTGGCCAGTATTCTAACTGCCTGCCTCACAGACGTAACTTGACTAGCTGTGGCATAATAACTGGGACGAGATTAAGAATGGGTCATATGCATATGTGTGCATCATTATACTGTCCATTAAAAATCTATCTGATGTGGAAGGCTTCATAAATCTCAGACTATCTGCTGTGGACTTAACATAAAATGTCCCTCACAGACCTGTTGTACTGGCTGGTTGTGTGTGTCAACTTGACACAAGTTGGAGTTATCACAGAAAAAGGAGCCTCCCTTGAGGAAATGCCTCCATGAGATCCAGCTGTAAGGCAATTTCTCAATTCGTGATCAAGGAGCAGGGCCTCTTGTGGGTGGCGCCATCCCTAGCCTGGTAGTCTTGGATTCTATAAGAGAGCAGGCTGAGCAAGCCAGGGTAAGCAAACCAGTTAAGAACTATCCCTCCATGGCCTCTGCATCAGCTCCTGCTTCCTGACCCGCTTGAGTTCCAGTCCTGACTTCCTTTGGTGATGAACAGCAGTGGGGAAGTGTAAGCTGAATAAACCCTTTCCTCCCCAATTTGCTTTTTGGTCATGATGTTTGTGCAGGAATAGAAACCCTGACTAAGACACCTGCACACTGAAGATCTGGCTGACAGCTAGGAAGCAATCAGAACTCTGACCTCACCTGAGAGATTCATATTTTGACATTTGGATGAAGGTGACAGGAACTAGTGATTGGGGCATAACTGGAAGTAGCGGGTCCCCAGGAGGTGCATCCATGGTTGCTGTATCTGGCCCTTTCAGCATTCCTTTTATTTGTTTCCTGTCCCTTGCGGTATGAACTTCCCTCCTCCGTGCCATGATGGGCTCCTACCTATGCCTCATGGTCAGATAGAGGTTTCTTCTTTTGAGTTGCAACTCTCTAGTATCTGGTCACAGTGACACAGGAATCACCAATACATCCCATCCTCTGAAGGCAGAAAGGAAAGGGTTTGAACACAGTGACTCAGTGGAAGGGCAGGTATTCATGGAAGTACTGTATAGCAGTATCATTAGGGGCTGGGACTGGGATCTGAACTCTGAATTCTGAACTGGGCAGAGTGAGGTGCTGATCCTGATTCTACACCTTAGGACCAGAGCGTCCTTGGACAAGGTAGTCCATGTTCCCTCTTCATACCTGTAAACAGTGTGCTGAGGGATATCTCTCCCACAGTAGTTTCTAGAGCTCTAAGGTCCCTGCATTCACCGTCAAATGGCATCTGTCAGCTATCCCTACTGTGTATGCATGTTAAGTAGTAACTGCTCTGCCGCTTTAAGAGGAATTTACAGATAGAGTTGGAGCAGTAAGCCGTGGATAATGACCTTGGCTGCTGTCTGATTTCAGGGTGTGATAAACTCACTGTGAGTGTGGAAACGGGAGCGGGGCTTTAAGAATGTCGTGCACAATCATGCTATAAATCATAATGAATTTGTATTATATGGAGAAAGGCTGAAGCAGACACAGAGCTCAGAGTTGTTATAAGTGCGAATTAATGAGAAGCTGGATTGCTAGGTCCCCTTGGAAATGGGATAAAGGCAATGATCACGTCACTTTTGCATTGATGTTTCTCAGATGCTGTATGCCAGTCATGTCCCATTTAGCCCTTAAATCACCCTAAGAGGTACTGTGCTGGATTTGCACATCCACCTAGAACTGTGACCAGAATCTGGTCACAGAAGACTTGCAGTGATGAAGCCATGAAGAGTCTTCCAGGGATAGCGTGGATCTTGTCCCGTTGATCCAGGGATGGATCTGCAGAGCCAGGACATTCAAACCCAGAAAAGAATGATAAAACATAACAAAAGTGGAGAGAGAGAGAGAGAGAGAGACAGAGAGACAGACAGAGAGACAGACAGAGACATAGAGACAGAGACAGAGAGACAGACACAGAGAGAAGAGAGACAGAGACAAACAGAGAGAGACAGACAGAGAGACAGAGACAGACAGACAGAGATAGACAGAGGCAGAGAGACAGAGACACAGAGACAGACAGAGACAGACATAGAGAGAAGAGAAACAGGGACAGAGAGACAGAGAGGCAGAGAGATAAACAGAGACAGACAAATAGAGACATGGAGACAGAGAGACAGAGACAGACACAGAGAGAAGAGAAACAACAGGGACAGAGAGAAAGACAGAGACAGAGAAAGGCAGACAGAGACAGAGAGACAAATAAAGAGAGACAGAAAGAGAGGGACAGAGAGACACAGACAGACAGAGAGACAGAAAGAGGCAGACAGACAGAGAGACAAAGAGAGTCAAGAGCGCGCCAAGGTCCCAGGCTTGTCTGTACTCAGGTGGCTGGCAGGAACCTGGAGACTGGCTTTCCCCCAGTCTGCAGAAGGACTACACTCTCGCACACTCAAGTTTCCAACTTCCCACACTGTGAGGTGGTAAACCATGTTTTCTGTTATCAATTTCCCAGCAAGCCATTACAAGAACTGTACTTTGGGGATGTGACTCTAGCAGTATATAAAGGATTTCTGGAAGTTAGGTTCTGACTCTTCCTCCAGCCCCATGCTCCCAGAAATAAGACTCAGACTCAAAATATATTTACAAATACCTTGGCCATACAGCTCGGCTCTCCTCTGACTAGATCATAACTTAAAATGTCCCATGTATTCGAGCCTACATTCAGCCCTGTGGCTGGCTACTGTGCTCAGGTGCCCTGTGTCCATCTGGTCACATCTTCCTGGGCGAATCTTCCCTTTTATTCCACCGCTGTTTCCCAGAATCCTCTCTTTTCCTGCCAATATCTCGCCTCCTTTCCCCTGCCTATTTCCAGCTCACTGCAATAGGATTTTTATTAACTGATGATGCTTATAAGAGATCCTTTCTACAGGGATTCTACAAATAAAGGAAGTTTAATAAGCTGCTGGAAAAGACAGCACCAAACAGGACAAGGGTGGGTCCAATCCCACACCACCACCTCTGATACCTCAACTTTCACACCAAACCAACTAACTCTAAGGGTGAACTTAGCTGTTCTAACATTTCGAAAGTTGATTAGTTTTTCTTCTTGTATTTTCAGCCCATGGTCCTGCACTTGCTAGGCAATGCCATGAGACCAGGCTTCTCCCCATTCTGCACTCATAACCCTGCAGGTTCTCTTCTCCCTGCTCTTCTGCTTCCTGCCGATGCTTGCTGATATCTAAGTTCTTCATGAGGTGTAATACAGTCCACTAAAAGCCACTGCAGCCTCCTGTCCTGCCCATCACTGCCCCAGGGAGGAGGCATCAACCCCATCAGCACCCCAGTCTCACGGGCATCTCTGAAAAGTATCTGCACCCACTTCAGATAATCCATCAATGCAATCCACTACATAAACATACCCAAAGGGAAAAAAAAAACACATGGTCATTTCATTAGATGCTGAAAAAGCATTTGACAAAATTCAGCATCCTTTCCTGCTAAAAGTCTTGGTAAGAACAGGAATTCAAGGCCCATACCTAAACATAGTAAAAGCAATATACAGCAAACTGGTAGCCAACATCAAACTAAATGGAAAGAAACTTGAAGCAATCCTGTTAAAATCAAAGACTAGACAAGGCTACCCTCTCTCTCCATATCTTTTCAATATAGTACTTGAAGTTATAGCTAGAGCAATTAGACAACATAAGGAGGTCAAAGGAATACAAATTGGAAAGGAAGAAGTCAAACTATCACTATTTGCAGATGATATGATAGTCTACCTAAGTGACCCAAAAACTCCCTAGAGAACTCCTACAGCTGATAAACAACTTCAGCAAAGTGGCAGGTTATAAAAATCAACTCAAGCAAATCAGTGGCCTTCCTATACTCAAAGGATAAGCAGGCTGAGAAAGGCTTCTCGGCCTTTTGGCTAAGATCAAGTGTAACTGATTGAGTTGAGTTTTCTTTTACCAGGGAATTGGGTTGGAAACAAAGTAGTAACACCTATGGAACCCAAATTTCAGTCCTCCCATTGAGGCCCAGACCTGACTTCTGCCCTACAGAAATGTCAGGGAAGATGGCATATTGAAGCTCTCCCAGCCACTGAGTGTGCAGCAGCGTGTTCTCACAGCAATAGAGAAGAGACACCTACACGATAGACAGTCACTCTGAATCTTCCACCCCTCCTCAGTTGGCCTCAAACATAAGCTGCTTGTTTCTCACTTCATTCTTATTCCACTTTGGTCCAAGTCAATATCCTCCCCTGCCTAGCTTCCCCAAGACCCTTCTTGCTCACTTCCTCAGCTGTAGTGCCTGAGTCCTTTCGTCCATTCAGGATGCGACTTCAGCTGATCTCTTAAGCTCTAAATGGCATGAGATCAACCCTCTGTACTGGTGTCAGGACCCATGTACACAGCAGGCAGAGCCCTTTCATGTGCATCTCACAACCTCCCCTTGCATCTCCTCACATACCCTCTATTCATTCTGCTGAATGCTGGTCTTTGTGTTTCATCCTCCTCCTGGGACATCTCCATTTCATCATCATCCATTTCATCATTATCCTGGGATAGCTCCATTATATCATCATCATCTTGGATGTCCCCACCCAACCCCCATGTTTCTGCACAGTGGTCTTTAGCCCCTCCAGGAAGCTCTCCTTAGAAGCATCATCACTGGCCACACTATCTATTCCTGCAACTTCATTCATGGTCACTGATACCATACACTGGTGCACCAAGGAGTAAGCCTTGTCTGCTCCATTCCTGGCTGTCCTTCAGAGAACGGTCTTAGGATACTCGTGACAAGTACATGACCTTCCCTGTGTCATGACTTTTCTATTCTCTCTCATCCTGACTCCCATGGCAACAATCCTAGCCATGCCAGGCCTTCTGAATGCTGAGAATACATCAGTAGACCCTTAGCTGGTGCACTTGCTTGTGGTTCATATCTGCCCTTCAGCTCGCTCAACAGCTAAATAGCCCAGACTATTCTTTGATGAAAATGATTTGTAGCATGTCAAGGTCCCACTTGGAATCATGTGATAGCTCCGCCAACTTTCTGATCCAAGAAAGTCCCTGGAAATCTCATCCTACTTAAATGAACAATGTTAAGTCACATGCAGAGGGGAGAGAAACGAGGGGAACTTTCCAGAATAAACTCTAATTAAAACGCACCGCTCCACTCGCATCCAGCTCACCCTAGATGTCTACCTGCTGTGTCTGTTCTGGTGTCTGTGGTTGCTTGGCTGCTCTGCTGCCCACTGCAGCAGGCTTTCCTCATGGGTCAGAATGCAGGCAAGGGTTAAGGGAAACCCCCTCCAGAACCACATTCTCCAAGCAGGTTTTCTTATCCCTGCCACTCTTCCAGACTTCACTCCCTTCCGCACACTTGCTGTGTGCTGAGGTTTTCCTCTGTCTATTTAGATGGGTCTTTTCAAGAGAAAACATTCTTTCCTGCCTTCTGATCATCAGTGACAGAATGGTTATCACCTGTTAACAACTGCTTGGAAAAGAATGGTTCTGGTGATGTGGCATGAATGACTGAAAAATATCGTTATATAAGGCTTTAGGGGAATAACGTGCAAAACAGCTGAGCTTTAGTCTCTGATTTATTATTTCACCACTCAATTTCTTTTAAGCACATAGACATAATTTTTCAAGATGTATGAATGCTTCATCTAAGGTGTGTGTGCATGTGTGTATGTGTGCGTGCATGTGTGTGTATGTGTGTATGTGTGCAATCATGTGTGTGTACACATGTGTGCATGTGTGTATGTGTGTGTGTGTGTGTGCATTTGTTTCATTACTTTTCCACCAACATAAGGATAAGTCTTAAAGATTTCAGTTCTATGTACATTTGCTATGGCAACTGTTGATGGTGAAGAAGGTAAAAGTTTTTGAACTTCTACTCCACATTCTTAGGGAGCACCAAACAGGAAGAATGAACCAGAGTCCAAGAAACACAGTTCCTCATAGCACTCTGTGTATAAAGTCTGAGGGGAGGCGCTGTTAGGTGCCCAGTTACAGGTGAGAACAGCACCCTGGGAAGCATTATGGGCATCATGTGAAGATTCAGGTTCAGTCACAAGCAACTGTCCTTTCTGGTATAAATGGGATTAGAGTCAAGGATTGCTCAAGCTCAACCAGATCACATACCTTCTGCTTCTGCATAAAGATATAAAAGCATGTACATTTAAATAAGATGCAGGAACATCTCAGCAAGGAGCAGTTTCCCTGGGATACCCAAATAGAAGGGCGGAGAGTCTCATTATAGCCATCATGGCATTCGGCATGCTGACAGCTCTCTTATCTACAGATTCACAATCCCTGTCTGAAAGCCTTGGAAATGCATACGTTCCTAAATTCATGAATTTTTCAGATTGAATATGTTGAAAAAATAAAATTAGGTTAGGAAAATATCCTCTGCAGTGAGCTACAAAGAAAACCTGGGATTTCTGAGCTCCTTCATTTCAAATTGTGACTAATACATTGAGAAGGATGTCCATCTTAGATCCAGCCAAACACTGGCTTCAGAGGCTAGCAAGGTGTACACACCTCCACTGGCTTCTCTAAGAAGTCCTCATTTACATTGTGTTAGTTACAGTGCTGTCACTGTGACAAAACAACTTAAAACAAGTCACACTCTATGACAACTTGTTTGCACCCATGGTTGGACCAAAGCTTTGGGCAGAGTACCCTACCTTGTCTGTGAATGTGCTAAAGGAAAATGGACGGGGCCCACGTGTGACATTCAGTGGCACGAAGATGTGAACTTCTTCCTTCTGTGAGGCATTCCTTCCTAAGCATCCCACCACCTGCCCAAACCACACAGAACTGGAGACAAAGCAGTTAAGAAATGAGCCCGTGAGGAGCATCTCAGGTCCAAGCCATAGCGTTTTGTTTCGCCCATGGCCCCTAAAGCTCAAGGCTGACTCATAAGGAAAATCCCAGGAAGTCTATCTCTAAGATGCCTGAAAGCTTCAGTTCCAAACTTTTTCAGAAATTCAAGTCCAATGTCTCCTTTGAGAATCATATGCACTCTTAGCAGTCAGCCCCAGTTAAATTAATTGTAAGTCACATTTGCCTAGATGTTGTGGTTAGTCTAGTGTTCCCCTTCTGAAGAGAGGAGAACATCTAGGAGGGAGAAAACCCCAAAAAGTGAAACCCAGAAAACTAAGTTTGTGCCCAGCATCTAGAATATACCAGGTTATGAAATAAATTCACGGGGCCCTTTAAACTCTCCTTGCCACCCTAGTCCATGGGACATCTGACCTGGGCTGGCTGTTTGGAGCAGGTATCTCACATACTCAGCATCTCTGACATCCTGGGCTCTTCACCACCATTTAGACATCATCCTCACCATCCTGTGCATTTCCCTCTCTGGGGCCACTTACAGGAAGTCCAGCCTTAGCATCTGTTGCTTGTTCCCCACCCCAGCTTCAGATTTCTTTTCAATTTTGGGTAGCGGTCTCCATGGCTAGGTTTTTATTGCATTTCTTCCATTTCAGTAAACCCTGTACTCACGGTCTACACCACGGTCTTACGCAGGCTGAGTAGGTAGCTCAGTCTTCCACTCCACCATGACTTCTGAGTGTTCTGGATTGAGTCCTGAGAAACAGCTTCCTGGGTAGCCCTGTATAAGCAGGGATCCCAGAGGAACTAACTCTCCAAAAGAAAGTTTTCCAGGGCTCTCATCTCTTGGAAGCTGTGACAGTCAGGATTTAGCTTATTATAAAGATGTCCTACAGCTGTCCCCTAGCAGTCTGGAGAAGCTGATGTGGCTTTTTTTATTGATGTCAGTCTTTTCGGAAACCAAGACCTCCTTAGCCACTACTTGGTACAGTTTTTTTTTTCTGATCAAATTCCAGTTTTTGAGCCTTTTGTTTGTGTTTTTAATTTCCTATTCTCATTGAGAAACAGGTTAGAAGCAGAGACACCACGCCACAGCCTGAAGACTGGATTCCTTTGACATTCCCTCTCACAGATGAATGAGCCAATCAACTTTAAATATAGTCTGCCAAAGTCTCAGGGCATGGACAAAATACAAACAAATCCTTCATAATAATTTAATATGTCTGGCCTCCGTCCAGGTTCAGACTTGGATGACCTCATTCTCATCTGAAATATCATTGAAATGATTTTCGACGCCAGCACAGCTACTGACATTTTCATCTTCTGAACCCTCATCGAAGTTGGTTATTGACTCATCCCAATATTCCAGGGTTTCTCTGACCACAAAGGACAGGGTCCTTAAGACATGGGCATAGGAGTAGGAATTGTCCCATAGACTCATGGATTTGGATGCTTGACTCAGAGGGAGTGGCATGTTTAAGGGTGTGGCCTTGTTGGAAGAAGTGTGTCACTGTGGAAGCAGGTTTTTTTTTTTTTTTAATTGTTGATCATTTCTTTTTTTTTATATTAAATATTTTTTTATTCAATATAATTTATTTACATTTCAAATGATTTCCCCTTTTCTAGCCCCCCCCCACTCCCCGAAAGTCCCGTAAGCCCCCTTCTCTTCCCCTGTCCTCCCTCCCACCCCTTCCCAGTTCCCCGTTCTGGTTTTGCCAAATACTGTTTCACTGAGTCTTTCCAGAACCAGGGACCACTCCTGCTTTCTTCTTGTATCTCATTTGATGTGTGGATTATGTTTTGGGTATTCCAGTTTTCTAGGTTAATAACCACTTATTAGTGAGTGCATACCATGATTCACCTTTTGAGTCTGGGTTACCTCAACCCATACCTAGTATGATGTTCTCTAGCTCCATCCATTTGCCTAAGAATTTCATGAATTCATTGTTTCTAATGGCTGAATAGTACTCCATTGTGTAGATATACCACATTTTTTGTATCCACTCTTCTGTTGAGGGATACCTGGGTTCTTTCCAGCATCTGGCAATTATAAATAGGGCTGCTATGAACATAGTAGAGCATGTATCCTTATTACATGGTGGGGGATCCTCTGGGTATATGCCCAGGAGTGGTATAGCAGGATCTTCTGGAAGTGAGGTGCCCAGTTTTCGGAGGAACCGCCAGACTGCTTTCCAGAGTGGTTGTACCAATTTGCAACCCCACCAGCAGTGGAGGAGTGTTCCTCTTTCTCCGCACCCTCTCCAACACCTGCTGTCTCCTGAATTTTTAATCTTAGCCATTCTGACTGGTGTAAGATGAAATCTTAGGGTTGTTTTGATTTGCATTTCCCTAATGACTAATGAAGTTGAGCATTTTTTAAGATGCTTCTCCGCCATCCGAAGTTCTTCAGGTGAGAATTCTTTGTTTAACTCTGTACCCCATTTTTTAATAGGAATTGGCCACAGTCATTTTGTGAACAAAAGACCACATCTGGCAGGACTTCCAGGAATACTGCAAAGCCTCACTGCAGCCTAATATAGCCACATAAAATAGACACAGAGATCAATGGAATGCTACAGAGCCTCCCCAAGTACACTCCTAAGCTCACAAGCCACTGGAGAACCTGCAGGCTGCACACATGGTGCAGGGAAACTGATCCCCAGCACAGAGAGCACTGAAACTTGACCCCATCCTGTTACAAAATCAGACAATGGCTCAAATGTAAGATCTGAGGCCATTCGCACACTGCATGAAGACAAGGAAAAGTTTTAGAAGGTTTTAGTAGCTGCCAAGGAAATGAGTTTTAGAAAAATTGAGTCTTAACCCTCTGCAAATTTTGAGGCAACTGACTTTGCCTGTATTCATGTGGATGTGTGGGGAAAATGAGAAGAGAAGTCATAGCCCTCTTCTAAGACCTTCCTCATGCTGAGACCCTGTAATACAGTTCCTCATATCATGGTGACACCTGCCTCCCCAACCCATAATTGTTTTTGTTGCTACTTCATAACCATAATTTTGCTACTTTATGAATTGTAAAGTAACTATCTGATATGCAAGATATCTGACAATTGACCCCTGTGAAAATGTCTTTTAACCCACAAAGGGGTTGGGACCCATAGGTTAAGAAGAACCACTGATCTAAGAATGTTTCCTGTTAAGAATGAAAGTGCAATTTTAATTCTCCTGCCTTTTAAATAGGTACTTTTATCAAGCTATATACAAACACTTCACCAAAAAGTTACTTTTCTTCACGTATCACTTAAGAGATAGATGACATTCCATTTCATATCTCAGAAGAAACATCCTTTTTTAAAGGTTTCTTATCTCCCTGGCAAAAAGCAAACAAAAATAGGTCGCGGGATCTCTGTGGAGAAGGCATACCTTCTTTGTCATGGTGGTGGATGATGGCATCCTGAATCATGTCAGCCAGGCCGAAACGGACCTTCTGGCTCTTCCCGGGCTTGATTCTCTTCAGGGGCCCCTCCTGCTTCTGGAACACTTTCTCTCGCTCATAGTAGGCTTTGATTTGCTCACAGCGCATGCGCTTCACTAGACGCTGCCGCTGGCCCAAGGGGAGGGACTCCAGCAAGCACTGGTCAATTTCCATCTCATGAGATCGAAAAACATTACATAGCTGGTAGCAACCTGAAATAAAGAAGAGATAAAAGTCAGTAGATATATTCTTACTTCATGTCAGCACTATACACATACCAACACAGTAATGTCCTTGGCCATTAGAGTCTATATTGTCCATTGCAATGCTCGAAACTACAAATCCACTGCGTTCTTGCTTCTGCCATGCCCACTGCATTCCTGACTCTGCAGTGTCCACTGTATTCCTGATTCTATGACTGCTACATTCCTGATTCTATAAATCTTATTGCATTCTTGATTCTATAGTACCTACTGTATTCCCAAATCCACATTACCACTGCATTCTTGATTCTATAATTCTTAATGTATTTTTAATTGTATACTGTATTCTGAATCTGCAATGGTTACATCATCCCTAATTCTAAAATATTCACTGCATTCCTGATTTTGCAGTATACACAGACATTTATTTTTATCATCTCAAAGTTATGCATAGCACTGTGGCTATCATCGTCATTGTCTTGTTGCTGTGGTGACTAATTGAACTCTTCATTCTGGTATTTAGAGCATTCACTTTACTTTTTCACTATGTCCTATGACCCGAAGCACAAGGGGACAAAACTGCACAAATACATTTAACACGTGGCTAAAATTTATGATGGAGAGAAAGTTGTCATTATGAATTATCAAATATGGCTCATATATTCAGTTAAGTGTCTAGCTGTTCTTAAATGAACAAAATCCATTCTGATTGTTGGCATTCATTGACTTTGAGTAAAGTGGTTGAGTTTGTGACAGGGTGAACATGTGGAGGCCAGACAGCAGTTGGCCGGAGTTGACTCTCTCCCCCTTCCACATGGGTTCTGGGGATTCAACTTGGCTTATTAGGCTTGGCAACTCCTAAGCCATCTCTCTGGACTGAAACCATTTTCTGTTTGTTTGTTTGATGTTTGTTTTTTTCAAAAAACTAATGCTTTAAGACAGCATTTAGTATAGACTAGCCATATATCCCAAACTGGCCTCAAATCTAATGATCCTCCTGCCTTAACTCCTAGAGTATTGAAGTTACCTGCCTGTGTGACCACACACAAATATATGTTTTTTGCCTTAATGTATGAATGTCCAAAGTCCAAAACAAGTTAACCATTCACTACACATGTGCCAAATATGGCTAATGTTATGCTTAATGTGAAGAAAACTCACAGGCAGTGTCTCTAAGTCATCAAAAGAATCTGCCATGTCGTGTTGAAAGAACAAACTGTGGAGAGGCTGTGTGTGACCCCTGCTTTCACTGTTCCTTTACAGTCCATTGTTCTTACACATACATAATGTGCCAAGTCACCCATAGCCGGTCTCAAGTAGGAAACACGGAGTTGAGAGAAGCTTTGGCTTTTCTAGGATCTGAGATATGTTTGCCTACTGTAGTCAAAAGAGCTTCCTATAGACTCAGACAAACAAGAAAACACTCTGCGCCATATGCAATTGTCTACTTCCAGTAAGGGGAAGTAGGCATGCAACAGTGATAGAAGTATCAACTGGCTGCCTTCTCCAGTAACCTCAACAGGAAGAGGCTACGGCAGCTTCCTCAGCATGACAAACTGCTGTGTGGAAAGCTGGTTAATGGGAGCCCTGACTGAAGCTGCAGAGGGTCTGGGAGTGCTCATTAACCAGCAAGTGTTTCTGTGGATCATTCAGAAAACTGGACCAAGTTTGACTTACTGACTTAGAGCTCTTGACATTTTGGCTTCTATGACACTCCTGACTTGTCATTAGATAGATACCCAGGGGACTGTCAGGCCACAGGAAAACCTACAGAAGCAAGCAAGATCCCAGAGGGCCATCGTGTTGACAGAGGGGATAATCTAACAAACAGAGCGGCCATCTGGTTATTAGCTCTGAGGAAGGGTCTCTTGGCGAAAGTGTCAATTAACTTCCAAGGACTCTGCAATGTTGACCGTGATAGGTGGAGTACCCTTTATAGGCTTCCAAAGGGGTCAGCAGTGGTGACTGCCAACAATTTCTCTGTCCTTACAGTCACAGTTGCTAAGTTTTAGACTTACATGTATGAATTCTAGTGTACTTCTCTTCTTATTTATTTTTAGGTTATCACACAAGGTAATGGACACCCTTGTGAAACTTCCCTGTGTGTGTCTCAGTATACCTTGTTCTAATTTAGGGTTTGACATATTTTATTGTCAAATAATGCCCTAGGCTTTGACCTTTTATTAGTCTGTAGGTTGATTATAGTCTAAAAGTGTTTGATGTGCTGTGATGTTTTGTAATTACAGGTGAAACAACAGTATCCCATGTCAGAGAGTCTGCCAGTCTCTGACAGCTAACACTAAGTTAAGAGAAACACAAGGTTAATGTAGTCACTGAATATCTGTAAACTCTATAAGCAGGATACGAGTATGGTCCTAAGTATGGCCTAAGGGGATGGGAAAGATGGGGAGGGGCTATGAGATGAGACATGAGATGGGCTACCCCATCATTGCGCAACTCTGTATATGTGCATCAGAAAAGCCATCAGTCACAGGAGAAACAGGCAAGCCATTCCTTGGTGCTGCCCTTGACATCAGTGTGGGGCTTAGCCCAAAATGCTCAAAGGCTGAAGCCTCTAGGAAACACAGCTATCTTTGCTTAAAGTGTGACAAAGCCTTGATGTGTGAAACCATCCAGAGGGGCTTCACAAACCACAAATGTCACCTAAAATGTCAGTATATATTACAGCAAGTCAATAGAACCACCAAGTGGTTAGAGTGGTCAATGGATGGTCATAAAATTGTTTTTCCTATGATGTTTACTTTTATGTCACAGTGATACATGTAGTTGACTATATTGGTAAATCAGGATTTCTGACTGCATCAGGACAAAGTCTTCCAGGATCATCTGGGCCATGGCAGAGCCATGACAAGTAGAGACTTGTCTGTTCTTCGCTGGGTTGATATCCTGTGTGGAACCCCACATGGACTGATACTTCAGACAATATGCAGAAATAGTATATATAACAAGAATGCTTGTAGAACGACAGAGTGTGTGCTTTTTTACTGAAGCAGAGAATGACCAGATCTGCACAAAATCAGCTTTTCATGACCAGATCTGCACAAAATCAGCTTTTCTTCTTGGAAACAAATACATGCCATTTACACGGTTGCAGAACTGGCCTGTGAATGCTCTCACATTTGATGCTGTTGTTGCCACTTCTTTAAGATCGACACTACTAAGCTTGGTGTCCATGGAGACCATTTGTCACCAATGGCCACTCCTAGACCCCTTTGCCATTGCCTAAAAGGGAGCCTCCCACCAGTGCGTGCTTGCCCTGACTGGACAGAGCAAGAAATCCATGATTCTTGGCCATCGGTGATTTGGGAACTCTCAATGTCTCAATCATTACCAACTAAGGAGATATTGGGTTTTAGTTATTTTCCATAGTGCTAACCTGTGCCAATGGAACACTGATATTTCTAAATGAAAACCTTCACCATTTCTATCTAAACAGTGGTGCACTGGTGAGTTAGAAATGGGAATCTTTGATATGTACTGCTTGTTTTTATTATAGGGTAGATTTCCCAATATAGTCAACTACATGTGTCACTGTGACATAAAAGAAAACATCATAGGAAAAACAATTTTATGACCATCCATTGACCACTTTAACCACTTGGTGGTTCTATTGACTTGCTGTAATACATACTGACATTTTAGGTGACATTTGTGGTTTGTGAAGCCCCTCTGGATGGTTTCACACATCAAGGCTTTGTCACACTTTAAGCAAAGGTAGCTGTGTTTCCTAGAGGCTTCAGCCTTTGAGCACTTTGGGCTGAACCCCACCCTCATGTCAAGGGCAGCACCAAAGAATGGTTTGCCTGTTTCTCCTGTGACTGATGGCTTTTCTGAATTTTTGAACTAGTATTTTAGAGCAATTCTTTTCATGAATGGGCTTGGCATATCTGGGAAAGAAAAAAAATATGACAATAAGATCAGCGTATTCTTGGCACAATTGGGAATATAAAGCTCTTTACTCAATTTCCCAAACAAAAAGGCAATCTTGGAAATGAAATTAAAAATACTGTAATTTTCCATGTGAAGTAAAAGAAAATATGCTTTATAATGTATAAGCAAGAAAAGGTATTCATGCAAAAATTAGGGGGAGCAAATCGCATTTCAGAATATCAGTTTGTGTCTGTATGTAGAGGAGGAGGCTTCGGCCCAGGACAGATGCTAATATGGTTCCAAACAGATCACACTGTTGGCTAGACCCACACCTGCTTCCTCCGACCTACATGGCCCAGAGAGTGAAAGACCTCCTGCATGTTATTAACCCTCACTGAGAGACCGCAGACTATCTTCCTGACTCAGGGAGAAATGGCCAATTTGCTTTAGGGAATATGGGATGGCTCTGATCTTTGCCAGGTTCATATAGTTTTCTCTTTTCTGTTCATTTCATGTCTGCTCTCATTCCCTTACATGTTTTCCCTGATAGGCACTCCTATGATATACAGTACTTCTGAATGTTCCTCTCAGATTTGGCTTGCAAGGGACATAATCAAATACAGGTAACACATATTGCAGCATAGATACCCACACATATGCATACACATATATGTACACACCTACAGACACATTATAATCCCCTCTATAATTATCTATCAGTGTTAATAATTTAAATTAAGATACTGATATTTTTAAACATTCATTTTTTAGACAGAGTCTCTCTCCATAACCAAAGCTGATCTGGAACTATGTAGTTCAGTTTGGCCTTAGACTTCTGGAATTCTTCCTAAGTAACTTTAGTACTGGGAACACATATAACATATTGATTGCTGTAGATATATATATATATATATATATATATATATATATATATATATATATATATATATCCACATTAAACATATTAAACATATGCTCAATCTGTACAGATGCAAACTTTACGCAGGTTGAACATAATAATGCCATAGGTCTTAAAATGCTATTTTAAGAAAGACAATAAACAAAGCAAAGAAATAATGACACACGTGGTAAATAATTAATGTGGCTCTTTATTTGGGTCATATGTGGCCTAACTTAAATGTGGATCACAGTCTGAGTATAAAGTTTAAACCTACTTGAAGGAAACAAAGACTTCCTGACATTAGATGCAATGTCCACAGCTCAGGGAGGAGCAGTAGGAATGGATAATGAGAGCTTGCAGTCTGTAAACCATTGAACATCTGAAGACACCATGAACTCAATAAAAAATCAATCTCTACGATAAGGGAAAGTGTCTCAAACCATAACCAACCAGGAGGCTGTCACAGAATACACAAGAGTCAAAGGGTTGCAGGCCAAACCCAAATGACCTGATTAAAATGGGCAAACAACTGGACAAATATGTCTGTCCAGAAAGGCCAACAGGTGATCCACAGCTTATAGAACCCCCCCCCACCACCACCACAAGACATAACTACAACCAGATAGGACTCAATCTCTGCCTTAATGGCTGCTGCCCATGACACAGAGAACAGGAGGCGTTGGTGGGGATGTGGAGCAGGTGACATACTCTTGGCACAGTGCAAAAGGAGCAAATGCTACATGGAACACCAGGAAAGATGCTCAGAAAGATCAGAAGTGGAGCATCCATCTTGAGTTAATAGCTCCTGGTCTCGGTAAGTATCGCAAACATTGGAGGCAGGATCTTCTTGAGAGAAGCTGCACATCCAACCCTGAATGTCCACAGAAGATAAACTAAATGAAGACACACATACAATGGCCTCTTAGTCAGTCTAAAAGGAAATTCCTCCATGGGATACAACAACATAGACAACAATGGAGAACATCATGAACTGTAGGATAAGTTGAGCAGGATATTATCAGAACAGTAGGATTCTCCTTTAGCAGATCAGTCAGGCTCCAGAGAGCAGAAGTGGGCTTGTGTTCAACAGAGCTGCCATTTGTGAGACGGTGTACCCTGAAAATCCATTCCAAACAGTGTAAGTGTACAGAACACCCCTGGACCATGCACACACTGGGGGAAGAAGGTAAGTTCTGTTATGTTCCAATATTTTAAAATGTTGAAAAGATATAAAATATACGGAGCTGTAACACAGGGCTTTAAAGTAAATCCATGGCTTATTTTATGAGCATGTAAGAACAATCTTAGTGTTGACCATGCTTCATATAAAATGTTTGTTTGTTTGTTTTTTAAATTCTGAAAGCCAAGAGGATTGCTGTCAGGGCAAGAATGAGCAAGCTTACACACAGGTGCCGAGAACACACACTTGCATGTGCATACACACAAGTACATGCTCACACACTCACATGCTCTGATATCTGAGCACTCAGCAACTCCTCTCTTGGACACTTATTCTTAGCATCCATTGTTACAAAAAGATCCAGAGGCTTTTTGTGTCTTTTTTTTTCTGCATAGAAAATGGCAATAAAACAAAAAAAGCACAATGAGGATTTTCAAAGTGAAGGGCATAATTGCGTCTACATCCTCCCACAGCTGTAAGTCTACAATGGAGCGGTGCCGTCTTCAGAGACTGAGGGTTTAGCATCTCTGCGATGAAATTACAGGGATATTTCCTTCTCCACAGAACAAAACAGAAAGAAATCACATTTCAGCAAGATGTATACCTTACAATATGAAAAGTTCTGAAGATTGAGGCTCACAGCATCTCTCTTAATTCTTTTTTTTTGAGTCATGAAACATTTAAACAATGTTTAAGAGTTTGAATTAGACTTAAGAAAAGCAAGGACATTTGGCAACTCACTAGTTTTCAGATTTCTTTCAACTTTTAAATTTAGATGCCTAGAGGACATTTCTTGGGCTCCTGTCTGATTGGTTCTAGTGCTAGTGAGGAAATCTGACAAAGGTTTTTTCTTTACAGAAAAACAAAAAAGAAATAAACACACATAGATTCACTGTGGGATCAATATTTCTGCACCTGATTTTCTACTAATATTTCTTTAATGATAGGTTACTTGGTCCTGACATACAGCTTGATGGTACAGATTGAAATCAATTTACTCTCCAGCCCTTGTTTCTGGGTAGCAAAACCCTGAATCTTATCCCCAGATGCCCATTCTAATTTATCTTCTAAGTGAACCAAACGTGCTTGGTTTGTCCTGTGTTTTGCATGCTCTCCATGCTAAAGCTCTTCACAAGGACTCTCCACACACAGGGTATGTTGGCCTGTCAAAATCCACCCAGCTATACCCATCCCAGGGATCTGCAGCCCCATATCATTTCAGACCCACACACAACTGTGTGCTTGTTAGGAATGTCACTCAAGTGGATTTCCTCTCTGCCTCTTACAGACCACACAAGACAGAGCTGAAGGCCCAGTGCATGGGAAGAGCCAGCAGAGGCTCTTTCTTCTGCAATTTCTCCCAGAACAACCACTTCTGGAGAAGTCCAGCCCCACAAAATCAGAGCCTGCTACTGATCGGTGCTCAGGCCACCTCATGATGTGGCTCTCACACCTGTTTGTCCTGAGGTTCTTGATATTTTAAATTCCTGGAGTGCAAAGCTGTCTCTCAAGATTGGAAAATAGGAATTGTCGCTCTGTTCATTTCAGAGAAAATGGGTCTTTGCCATTGAGAAACAATGGACAACATGAACTCCTAACAAACATGGACTCCTGACTTACTCCTGTTGCAGCTATTGAGGGTTTCTTTGGGTTCATATGCAATGGGGAGAAATGTAGACTTCTGTCTCTGATATACTCATTTGAGCCCTAAATACCAAATAACCCCAAGCCCTGTATCCACCTGAAGGTAATGTATCCTTCATCAACATCCTCAACCTCAGTTGGAAGGGACCCAGCTCCTTTTTCTACCAGATAAGGTATTTCCTAAACAAATTGCAAAGCATCCTAGTACAGTAGTCTTAGTACAGGAGTCTCAGCTTCAGCACCCTGCTACCTTTCAAAGCAAAAACTTTGGTCCAATCCCTTAAGCGATGTCCCAAGGTGAATAAAGCATGCTTTGGATACAGCGCCAAAGATTATGGGTTTCTACTCATTCCTTGTCAGGGTTCTTCATTATAACTGAAAACTGTATGTTGATGCATTCTAATTTCACAGTTATAAGTGAAGAATATGTATGGAGACACATTTCTGAATCTTAAATCATTTAAAATACTACTTTAATATAAAATGTTTGGTTCCCTTAAAGAAACTGGGAAGATATTGAAAAATCACATTTAATTTTAATTCACAATGTTTGTTCAGTCCTTTTTCTAGGATTAATATATTAGGATAAAATAGGATTATAATTTGTACCCTTCTGGGTAGAGAGAGACTTTGAAGTTGAAATGATTCCCATTGCTATTCACATTGATTTATAAGAACTTTCAGATGAAAGAAAGTCTTCAAGTTCAACTCACAAACTAACAGAAGAACAAAGTACAGACCATCATCTGTGTGCCCAACAGGAGGGCACTGGTTATCTTGGAACTTGCTTACTGCATTACACACTGTGTGACTAGTCTCCCAGCATCACACATTATCAGGTAGACTTGTATAAAAAACAATTTACCTTAACATAAATACAGAAAAAAATATTATGGGGGAGAAGTGGGTCAATATTTATGAATTTGCCATCTATAGCCAATCCTGTCCAGGGAAGACCACTGTGACCTTGTGCCCCACTTTCTTAGGCATACTTGGCCATACCTTACACCTGTCTCCTAGTCCCAACACAGAGCAAACCGTTTGCCTCTTACCTAGAACAGCCTAATGTCTTCCCAGACAGCATACTTTCATAATTCTGGTTCTAGTGGTGTTAGCAGGAAGTTTGCCAGTGCAACTGCCCACCAGGACTGAAAACTGATATTGTCTGAGTCCATCACAAGGGCTCACCATTGAACAGGGTCAATGACTGGTCCTTTTGGGGTGTGATCCTAGCTTGGACAGTTCAGGATCCTCCTGTGAAGTATAATTCATTAAAATAATACTAGGAAGAGTTATTTTTAGGCATATTTTGCCTTAATATCACCCCACTTGGACACAGGTATTTGATACCAAAGCCCACAACTTCTAAGATATAGGGAAAGGCAAGTTCAGAAAGAAAAATAATTGTTTTAGTTACATTCTCAGATACCAACATCTGCAGTAACTAAAGAAAAAATAAATCCAGCTTTAGACTTTCTAGGTACCAGGGATGTTTTATAGTAAAGGAGAGTCAATAATTCCATTCTGTATTTAAGCCACTACAAATAACTTTCTGCCAATGGCCACCAAGTGACTCATGTAGAAGACAAGTCAGCATTTTTCTGGGGCACACCCTTCTATGACAACTGGTCATATTCAAATTTTAAGAAAAAATATTATTTGTTCTCCATGTATGTATGTATATATGTATGTATGTATGTATGCATGTATGAATGTATGTATGTATATGCATGCATGCATGTATATGTACAGTATGTGTTCAGTGCCCACAGAAGCCAGAAGAATAAATCAGATCCCCTGGAACTGGAGTTACAGATACTTGTAAGTTGCCATGTGGGTTCTGAGGCTCAAACCTGGATCCTCTGAAAAAGTGGCCAGTGAAGACTTAAGTACTGAACTTTGCTTATAACTGACTCTTAAAATATATTTCAATAGTGAATAAGTTAGTGTATGAGTGATTAAACATAAAGATAATTTATGGTCAGTCCCCAGATATGTGTCTTGCTGCAACTGTGAATGAAAACTGTGAATGTAAATTTTATGAATTTACAGAGTCTGTGGCCAACAGAGTTGATCCATCTTTCCAGCTCCCTCCCTTTCTTTTTAAAATTATATTTCTTTTACTTATCTTTTGCATGATGGTCAGAGGACAACCTGTGATAGTCGGATCTCTCCTTTTACCAAGTCAGTTCTAGGGATCAAACTCATATTGAATCTTGGCATCCTTCATCCACTGAGCCATCTCAACAGCTGTTCTGTTCTCTATTTGTCATGGACATACATCTCACAGGAGCACTAAATATTTAAATAATGCATGGCATATTCATTACATATAGGTCAGCTTTAAATGAAACTCTAGGGTTTTAGATAGCTTCCTGTTTCCTGATCAATATTATACTTAAGACAGAATACAAAATACTCCCAATCAATCAACTGCTATTAAACCAAGCATTATCTGAATAACTTCTGAGCTCAAGGATATAAACTAATGCATGGGAAGTCAAAGTGCCTGTTTCCAAAGGTACAGTCACAGGACTGAAACTCACATGCAGATGACAAGTGGAGAGAAACGGAAGCTGGTGGACCCTGGGAACTATGGAGCCAGCATCTGGAGAAGAGTGTCAGCCTGGCATTCTTAAGTCTTTTGGATTCACTGAACTGAATCCTTGCATTAAACAGTCTTTTTTTTCTGAATGTGTCTGAAAACCTGATATGAAGGTGCTTGTCTGTAACTATGTGTTAATGAATAAGGTGATGCTACATTTTTCCTTTTTCATCTTAAATGTAATGTGTATATGTATATATGTATGTATGTATGTATGTATGTATGTATGTTTGTTTGTATGTTTGTATGTAAAGGTGAGTATGGGCATACATCTGTCAAGGAGGCCATGTGGATTTCAGAGGACAACATTGGGTACTAGTTCTAAGCTGATCTCCTTTTTCTCAAAGGAAGGAACTATAAAAATTAAAACATCAGTTTACTACCCTTGGTTTTAATAAAAGGGACAACTGGTCAACCTCATAATTTTTTAGTATTTCAAGAAACCTCTCTGCTGGTGGACCTCCTTTTATATCTGTTAAAAAAAAACTCATTAAAAATAAAACATTGGTCCACCTTTAAGGTAGGCTCTGTTATTGTTTGCCACTAAGTATGCCAGGCTAGCCACCTTGTTGTGGGGTGGGTGGTGGTGGTGGTAGTGGGTTCTTGCTACCTCTCATCTCCAGTATGAGCACTAAGATTAGAGGTACATTCCACTCCATCTGTATTCATAAGAACTTTTCATACAGAGCCATCTTTCAACTTTTAAAAGAATGTATCAGTCAATATTCTTCTTCCCCCAGCTCCACTGGCCACAGACTCTTCAAAGGCATGGACCATCCCTATTTGCATCCACAGTTGCAGCAACAGAGTATGTCTGGTGGATGATCATAAATCATCCATACATTTACTTATTCATACACTAACTTATTCATCCATTCAAATATGTTTAAATAGGGCATGATAAGCAAAGTTCAGCATTTAATCAAGTGTCCACTTTGCCATCCTGTTGCTTATGAACCGGAAAAAGAAAAGGATTTTCCCTGAAATGTACCCAGACTGAGACAAGGTAAGTGAGACACCAGAATAAAAAGGAACTGGAAACAGTCCTGGACTTGGTCCTGGAGTCTCTGTAAGGGACAATACAAGTTACCAAAAAATAATTTTGGAGATCTTACTGTCTCCATCAGGCACACCAGTTGCATCTGTATTCTGAATTTCCACCAGCAGGGAATGTCAGGCCATGTTCTGCTAAGCATAACTTATTGCACCAGATTCTCAGGGACAATTACCCATGAGATGCTTTATGGGTAGCTGGCTAGGTGACTGTTCACTGGTTAAAACCAGTTCTGCATGCTCCAAGAGTAAAGTAAGTGAGACAACATGCAGCTCTGCCTACGTTCAGTTTCCCAGGCACTCTGTGGAACCGGCTTCAGTAGCGCTCTCTAAAACTTAGCTTAATAGGTGGTGGTGGTGGAATAAAGAATAACGAACTGGAAGTCAGAAAGAAAATTCTGTCTTGAAACAGCTTCATGCCCTTCAATAAAAGGTCACAGGAACATTTTTTGCATCCTTGAATGAGGCACCACGAGGCATGTCTGTCATTAATTTTGCATTTGTTTCTATCCTTTTCAATTCATAGCTTCCTCTTCTGCCTTTCTCACTGCAATGAAGAAGAATGGCCAATTGATTTTACAAACCACTCATTAATTTGTATCTACCTCTCCTGTCACTCCTCATTTCTAGATAATAAATAATTCAAGTCTCTTAATCTCCCTTATTTAGAGGGCCCTTAAGCTTCTTGCCTATAATTATTCTTCTCAAAACCCCTACTCTCAGCAAAAGACCTTTAAAAATGAACTAAACAAACAGAACGGCAGCTCATATGCACTGGTGAACCTGCAACTTCATCACAATGCTTATTCTGCATTTTATTATCTTCATATAAAGGGTAGAGAGTCCTATTTAGATTTCTTAGCCACAACAGTCTCTGGAGATGGCAAAGAACACTTGACCTTTCCAACATGCCCTCTGGATAGCATCCTGAATACACAACACAGTTTAAACTGCCTTGCCTGGGGAACTGTTTAAGTGTAACTCACGGCTACACAAAGCCTTGGTTCCTTCAGAAAGCAATGAAAGACTCTGGTTGGAAGTTCAGTATTCACCAATGGCTGTTCTCACATAATTTTGGCACTAGGAATGCAAGGTCATGGGTTCTCCTCTGGTCTTCACTCAGTTACAGCAGTGAGTGAGAAATGATGTTAAGGCCCACTGAACCCCATCATTCTGGCAGTTCTGGTGGTATTGCCCCTCCTTTTCTACCTTCTCAGGGATGTTAGCTATCACAGGATCCACTCAGGCAGCTTCTGGTCTCTGCTTCTGTTCCCTTCTGTTTGTTTTTCAAACATAGTCTCCCTACACACATCTTTGGTTGTTTCTTCCTCTTCTTCCTCTTCCTTATCTTTACCTTTTTCTTCACATTATTATTATAATTATTATTATAATTTTATTGTATGGAGTGTGTGTGTAGGTGTGTGTGTGTGTTTGCCAATGGACTCATGCAGAAGTCAGAGAAAGTTTTGGGGAGTCTGCCCTCCCCTTCCACTATGGGTTCCAACGATGGAACTCAGGCAGATAGGCTTATGTAGCAAGTACTTTTCCATGCCTATCCATCTGTTTGGTGCAATTTCCATTCTTTTTGTTGGAATAATTTAGAATTTCCTATTGTAATCATGAAGTCCTCACTTAGCTGGATGTTTTCCAACCTTTCCTGACTGAGATATTATGGAAGGAGGGAGGCCAAGCTTCAGTGTATCTCCTGGTTCTCCACCTCCAGTGCAGAATTCTTTCGGCTTCTCCAGCTCTCCAATACTCTCAGAGGATACCCTATACCTTAGATATTGGCCAACAGATGGTCTTCTGGAGGGAATGGGAACCTTCTTGTTGCACAGTCCATAGAGCTATTGAGACATGCAGAAGGTCCTAATAGACAGGAAATTCACAATTACCCCAGACCTCCAGCTCAGCACATGAACACATACACTGGGAGCAGAGAGAGACTTTCATGGACTCTACCTATAGCTTTTACCCTGTCCCTAGACCTAGAAAATCCAAACACTAGGGAGCCAGAAAGAAACATCTCTAGTTTTTGTCTTTTAACTCTATTATTAGCATTTTATACCTTATTATTTTTAATCTTTTGATTTTATTCCCTATGATTTTATTCAATTTTGTTTTTGTACTTCTTTCAATCAGAAATTTTTATCCCTTGTTTTCTCTCTTCCTACATTATTTTGTTATTTCTTCTATTTCTTTTATTTTCATGTTTCTATTATCTTATTATATTTTACTTATTATATTCTAACTACTTTTCCATTTATCAATTTGAGTTTCATAGCATCTTCTACACTGTTTTTACTGCTCTATTTCCTGTGGGACTAGGTGTATAGTAGTTGTCATTAATTTCTTGCTACTCTGTCACTGTATTTGATTTGCTTTGAGGTTGTTGCTGTTGGAGCAATTTACATTCATCCCTCTGGGTCATTATTGGGAAAAATCCCCCCAAATAAGGCAAATAACCAGCAATATACAATACCACTGTACAAAGCTAGAAAAAGATATGAATCTCAGAAAATGCTTACAACACAGGATACAATAATGTGATAGACCACAAAAGCAGATTATCCAAGAGTCCATAACTATTCAGCTTAAAAATATTGAAATAATTGCAATCCCCAGTAAGAATCCAAAAGCCCAGTTTTTAATATAAATGATCTAATGGAAGACTCAAGTAAGCATTTTAATGAAATAAACAAGTCATTTGACTTGGGAAAGAACCTTAATAATTTAGAAGAGATATTCAACAAACAGAGATTCTAACAAATAAATAAAACAAATGAAAATCCTTGAAATGAATCAAAAGAGCAAGTCGGGGAAAAAAACTCAATGAAAGCATTACCAATGAAGCAGACCAAGTTGGAAAAATCCTCAGGTAACAGAGACATAGTTAAGCTATAATTACTTTCAGACAATAATAAAGAAAACATAATGTGACATTTATGACTCATGGCTTAAAGGCCAAATCTGAACCAAGATGCAGTATAAAAGCATAGAAACCCTATTCAGTGAATTATAGCAGAAATTTGCCTACATCTGTGAAAAACACAAACATCTCAGGACAGAAGGAATTACAAACCCAATAGACATAACCAGAAAATCATTTCTCTGTGTTATATTGTAGTTAGAAAGCTAAAAGTAAAGAGGAAAGAAATAATATGAAATACTTCAAGATAAAAGCCTAAAAGTTTCTTATAAAGCAAACCCCATCAGAACAGGAGCTGACATCCAAGCAAAACTAGTAAAGAATAGGAGACCAATGCCTCGTATTCAGGCACCGAAACAAAATTCTTGCTAAACAGAATGATTAAACCCAACAAAAAATATTCTTTAAATCATAGAATAAATATGGAGATTTGCCATGATAAACACAAACTAAAGAATCTCTGATCCTGACAGAGTATTGCACAGGAGATATAAAGGACACATGGTTTTTGGTTTTTTTATTTTATTTTTTTATTTTTTTTTTCGAGACAGGGTTTCTCTGTATAGCCCTGGCTGTCCTGGAACTCACTCTGTAGACCAGACTGGCCTCAAACTCAGAAATCTGCCTGCCTCTGCCTCCCAGAGTGCTGGGATTACAGGCATACGCCACCACCGCCAGGCTAAGGACACATTTTTATACATGGAAAATGAAGAAAGATGTGCACATGTGGATTCAGGAAAGATTAAAACTCAAACAAACAAACAACAACAACAAACAGAAAAAAAAAGATAGCTGGAAATCAGATATTATTGAGCAACTAATCTAGCATACCTCTAAGACTAAGAAATTAGTGTAGACCTTTAAAACTAAGTATTAGTTACTTTTATGCTGCCATGATAAAATGTCATGGCCAAGGCAACATATAGAGAAAGAAGGCTTTATTTGGAGTTGCAGTTCTAAAGGGATAAAAGACCATCACCACCAGGCCAGGGAGCATGGCAGCAGGCAGCCATGGTGGCTGGAGCAATAATCTGAGAGTTCACATCTTAAGACTGCAAGCAGGATGCAAATATTGCTGGGAATGCTGGTGTGTGGCTTTAAATATCCCAAATTCCACCTCCAGTAACACATTTTCTCCAGCAAGACAACACACAACATTATCAACTGGGACCAAGTATTCAAATGCCGGAGACTATGTGTGTATTTGCATGGGGAAGGGTTGTCTCATTTAAACCATCACAAAACTTCACATGTAAACATATCTCATTTAAACCACCGCAAAAGCCTTGAATATAAACAGTCTCACCTCTCTGATTAAAAAAGGCAGACTGGTTGAATGGATTAAAAAACCAACCAATCAATCAAACAAACAAAAAAACCAAAGTCTAACTTTTTGCTGCTACAAGAAACTCACCATTTTGATACAGCCCCATTAAGACTGACAGTGAAGAATTGGAAGATGGCTTTTGAAGTAAATGGAACCAGAGAGGAAGCAGCAGTAGTTACACTATCATGGGACAAAGCACACACCACACTGGAACTAGTCAGACAGAAGGATAAAGATGATTCTCACACATCAACGACATGAAGCACAGGTCATGGGATTAGAACAGTGACAGGCATGTGTATCAGTGACTTTTATGCACACAATTTCATAAGACCAATAGTACTAAATATAACAGACAGACAGGTCTAGATACAGCAGTGATGGATGGCTTCTGTCTCCAATACTCATCAGTACTCATGGTTAGAAAGAAAATAATCTAACCCTTCAGAGTTCATTCCTCTGATCACAGCTCAGATGGTTTGAACACATGTAGACAAGATGCTCTGCCCAGCTGCTGAACCCACAGTTCTCAACAGTCCATGAAATTTTCTTAAAAATCATTGTTTTAGAAGCCCCAACAAAGGGAAATTGAAGGGGGGAGGTGGGAGTGGATTGGTGGAGGGACATATACTTGGAGGAAGGGGGTGAGAGGAGGGGTTGGGGGTTTTAGGGGAGGGAGGAAAACAGGAAAGGTTTTAGCATTTGAAATGTAAATGAAGGGTGGTAGCTGCAGTGGTGGTGGAGGCAGCAGCAGCAGCAGCAGTGGGATTAAAGGTGCACACCTTTAATCCCAGAACTTGGGAGGCAGAGGCAGGCAGATTTCTGAGATCGAGGCCAGCCTGGTCTACAAAGTGAGTTCCAGGACAGATAGGGCTACACACACAGAGAAACCCTGTCTCAAAAAAACCTAAATAAATAAATTAATAAATAATAAATAAATGTAAATGAAGATTATATTCAATAAAAAAGGAGATACAAAAAATTATATTTTAGACCATAAAGCAATACTTAAATACATAAGAATAATGAAGTAATGTCTTGTATCCAATCAAACAATAATGCAATAAATTTATGTCAGCAACAAAAACATCTCTAATGTGAGAACAAAATTCATTATTTCGTACAACTTTATATGCTAGTTACTAACATGAGTAATAGAAAACCCATGTCTTGTAAGAATTTCCTTATGTACACCTGTTTAAAATAGTTTTGCACCTAAATTCTAGGCTCAGATCATTGGCAATTTCCACAAATTATTTTATAAACATCAGTTTTTGTTACTTGTAAAAGTCAATATATTTTTACTTATTTACCTCACTGACCTGAAGCTTTCAAGAGAGCAAGGACATTATCTGCATTTTATGTCCGTAGCTGTGCCTAGTTCAGGAGATATTGAATCAATGAGTCAAGAATGAGCGACCGAATGAAGGTGACAGAAGAGAATGAAGCACACTCAGTTCAGTTAGGAAAGAATGCTATAATCATGGTCTTAAAGTTATTCCTAGTATAAAAGAACAATCTCCATTCAACAAACAGTAGAAGAAAGAGAGGGAGAAAAGGTGCAGAGGAGGAGAGATGCAAGAGGGGAAGGGAGAGACATAGAGACACAGAGAGACAGACAGAGAGATACACAGGGAGAGACAGACAGACACATACACAGGAGGGGGGAGGGAGAGAGAGAGAGAAACAGAGGAATGTATCACATTAGAATAGCAGATGTCAAGTAAGGATGTAGCTTGGATCCCTCCAGACACAATAGCCAGCCTTTAATAATGCTGTGTCAACAAGTGGTACCCAGAACCGTATGGTCAGACCCATGGAGCACAAACAACCCGTGGCATTCTTGAAAGTCTGTATAGAAGTCCTGTGCATGGAGAAATGCACAAAACTTTATCATTGAATAAACCTCCCTCAGCTCTGCTTTCTCATGTTCTAAAAGGAGCACACACACACACACACACACATCGGTAAGTAACATGGAGTTTCTTTGTAGATGTAACTATAACCATGCCAGGCTGAAGGTTTCCCTGCAGCAGCGTGCCCAGTGATGTCCTTAACTGCAGTGTATTTATTAGCTTCAGATTTGTTACTACTCTAAGAACATTATCGACTTTAACATTTCATATTGTATCACTGATAAAGTCTCAAAACACCAAGTGATTATAGATTTACTTTTTGGAAAGACAACTATCAGCTTGGAATAGCTGATCTTTGTGTTCAAACTCACTTGCCAAAATGGGAGCACTACAGATCAGGATAACTTATTTTGAGGTTTATTGTGAATTCGACAAGCTGGACGTATTTTATAAAGTGTGGCTATTTACTTATGTTTTAAGCCTATTTATAATTATTTTTATTATTTAATAATAAACCTCTTCCTACCAAATCCTACCCTCTCTACTCACTCACCAACTTGATATTCTTTTTTCTCTCTCTTAAAAGATGAAAATAAACAGCAAACTTAAAACAAAAAAGCATGTACACACACACACACATACAAACAACATATAATGTGTTTTGTGTTGGCTAAAATTTTTGAAATACTCAGTGAAAAGTATTTCAGATTATCAAAAAAGTGAAGAGACTGCCTACTGAGGATTTGGCTTCTAAATACCAAAGCTCACTGCCACTCCAGTTGCCAAGCCAGTGTGCTCCAACAAGTGGTCAACCAAAACTAAGATGTAAAGACCCTTGGGTAATTTAAAAGGGAATAAAGGGGGGAGTTCAACGATGGCATATTGCGAGTGAAGAAACAGAAAGAGGAGTAAATGGTAAACATAGCTTTTTATCATATATGCACCTTAATATTATAAAAATCAAGTTTTCAAAGCGATGTAAACGGCTCATCATTAGACTGTAAGAAATATACCACAAGGCAACAAATTAACCCAAACCCATGAGACTAAACACAGAGTTACAGTTTGGTCATTGTCACAGCTAGTAAAAAAGAGAATAGTCTGGGGCTGGAGAGATGACTCAGTGCTGAGAGCACTGACTGCTCTTCCAGAGGCCCCGGCTCTATTCCCACCACCCACTTGGTTTCTCACAACTGTCTGTAACTCCAGACCCTTTGGCCTCTGAGAGTACTAGATGTATGCAGACATACATGCAGGCAAAACATCATGCACATAAAAATAGGGATCAAAAATATATCCATTAGGGTAGAAAGGTGTGCTAGAGACAAGTTGTCCAGGTGGAAGGTTCATACTTAGGAAAGTATGAGATTTGGGATTTTGAGAAGTGTCAAGGTCATGTGCTAGGAAGAAGACAGTAGCTGAGGTAGAGTTAGCTACCATCAACTTAAGAGACAGCCTTGATAGGCAGATCACTGAGGTCAAGTCTAGCCTGGCCTATAGATCTAGTTCCAGACAGCCAGAGTTACACGAAGAAATCCCAACTAAAACAAAACAAAACAAAACAAAAAATGTGGGGCAGTGGTGGCGCGCGCCTGTAATCCCAGCACTTGGGAGGCAGAGGCAGGCGGATTTCTGAGTTCAAGGCCAGCCTGGTCTACAGAGTGAGTTCCAGGACAGCCAGGGCTAAACAGAGAAACCCTGTCTCGATAAAACCAAATCCAAAAATCAAACAAACAAACAAACAAAACAAAACAAAACCAAAAATCCAAGAAGCAAAAAGAGGAAAGGGAAATCCTTGAAGCCGTAAAATGATCAAAGGCAGGTATCACGTCACAAGTCACCTGACATGAGGGTAGAGAGGGCCTGCTGTCTGCTGGGCGTCTTCATATACGGTAGTTCAATGTGGATTCAGAGTCATGAAGAACATAGACTAATGAGACACTGGGACAGTGGAAGAGGTGTAAGTTAGGACACTCCAAGTCATAAAGATCAAAGAAAGTAGGTGGACATGAGAAGAACAGGGGTTCCTGTTCACTCCTGAGGAATCTTCTGTCACAGGAGACATTTCAGAAGCAGGTACGAAGCCTTCAAGGGAACAGATCAGATGCACACTGGCGTTAGTCCCAGGGAGCAAATTCACTATTACAGAAGAGAAGAATTTCATATGCACATACCTGTGTAGGTTTAGCAGTGGCTGTTCTCACTGTACAGACTGAAGGCTAATGAGGGAATCCAGGAAGCAACTATGTACCTGCTAGGGAGAGGTGCCAAGACTCTGGTGGCAATGCCCACCTGTATGCTGGAGATGTGCAACCTCAAGAGCAATCAGTCTATTCTCCTCCATTCCCTTATTGATCACCCCACCACCCCATCAACTGATCACCCCACCACCCTACCAACTGATCACTCCAATATCCCACCAACCGATCACCCCAACAACTGATCTCCCCAACATCTGACCAATTGATCACCCCACCACTCCACCAACTGATCACCCCCCACCAACTGATCACCCCAACATCTCACCAACTGATCACCCCAACATCCCACCAACCGATCACCCCAACAACTGATCTCCCCAACATCCGACCAACTGATCACCCCATCACCCTCACCAACTGATCACCCAGCATCCCACCACCATTTGGAAGACAGACAAGGAAATCGCACTCAATATTAGCCACTTGTCCTTTAAGAGAAACAGAGTAATGGGGACAAAGATCTGTGTGGCTTCAGTTGCTGACCCTAGGTATGGTTTGGGGAATGGGTTAGGGGCCAGTGACAATAACCAGGGCAGGGCTCTGTGAGGCAGAGAACAGGAGCATCTCTGCCCAGAGGTTCCCAGACAGTGAGCTGAGTGTTCATTGGGGAAAAGTGTAGGGCAGGCACTTGGTAGAGGGTCACTCTTGAACACGGGGTTAGGTCATAGGAAAGCAGCCGTGTTCTATGTGGACACTTTTAGCTCAGACCAGGCTGCTTTGATGAGTGGTAGCCTGGAGAACATTCACCTTTGTCCTATCAAAGAAGAGGCTGCGTTGAGTGCTCATGATCAGGGAGGAACTAACCAGGAGAAAGTTGCAGGGAGGTGTTGCAGGATCTTCCCTGTCCAATCACATTAAGACAGTGGAAGTCCTGTGATTGGACAGGAAAAGGGAGGTGGAGCTAGGAGTTCGGGAAATGGAGAGGTCGCAGGAGAAGGGAGGAGAACCAAGATGGCTTCAGAAGTGTGCCCGTGTGGCATTTACTAGAAACAAAAAGCTATATTTGTTAGAAATATTGAGACAAAGCTTTCATCTTTATTGATTGGCTCTAAAGTTATTGTATTGATATCTTGTAAATTGTAATATTGCTTATACATAAACCTGATTGATTAATTAAGCATTAAGAGTCATGCTTCTACCTGGTAATTAGGTATTGAGATGGCTGATTGTGGGGTGTGTGGGGCATTGCATGGAAGCAAGAGCTGGGCCCCTGCCGGAGAGATGGTCCATCGGGGACAGGAGAGCTGGCTGATCGATTTTTAATATTTCTCTGAAACAGGGAGGGCCCGCCAGGGTGGCCCAAATGTGAGACAGGAGAAGCACATGGAACATGCTTTGCTCCTGTCAGTTACGGGGAAAGTAAGAGTCTAGGCTACTCATATTTTAGTAAAACTGCAGTCCGTATTCCCCAAATCTACTTCTCCTTCCTGCTGACAGCAAAACCTAGTCATGTGACCAAGCACTGCGAGCATCCTCCTGACCCCCTGCCCAAGGCACTGCACGAGGTGGACCCACCCAAAGCACCATTCTGACCGCAGGCACCTTCACTATCAGCATTTCTCCTAGAGGCCATCTGAAACTTTAACAAAAATTTTTGTTCTAGATATGTAAGCTGTCTTGGGTGTGCAAAGTGAGATACATTCTCATGCCAAAGAGAACATAGGTAGAGAAAAATATTTGAAACTGTTTACCTCCCTGACTATCTGCTCACACTGCCTGGTAGGTTTATTTTCTCTGATGGTAAAAACATAACCACTGGGCGGCGGCGGCGGCGGCGGCGGTAGCAGTGGCTGCTCCAGCTGAAGGGCCATCAGCGGTGGAACCAAGGCGACACAGGGTCCAGTTAGGCCCTGCGCCCACGACCACTGACCTTCGCTGACCAGCCGGGCGGCAAGCAACTGCGGTTCTGCGGAGCCTTTCCCTGCACGGAAGCCACTTCAGAACTCGGCTGCCCGCCAGTCAGGAGAGACTCACCGCCATCTTGATCCCGGGCTCCAGAGATCGGTCAGACTGAGGTACACAAACATAATCCTAGGCCCAACACCGCAGGGGTCTGAGCCAGACGGGCGTTGGCCTGCACCCAGGCCCTGGGCTGTTCGAGTGGCCAGTGGGGCGCCAACCCAGCCAGGAGTTTTTTTTTTTTTGCCCCGGCCGGTGCACGCGCCGCCATTTTGCCTACAGGAGCCAGAGTGCTCGGGAGGGCAGAGACTGCTAACAAGCGTAGCCTGAGGCTAACAAAACGGGGGTCTAGGCCCCAAAAGGCACAGGACTGACCCCAAGAACTGGGCGGCTTGGTGGGCCATCTGTGTGTCAACCAGCCCAGGAGGTTATTAGCACAACAGACTCTCCCGGTGCTTTCGCGGAGCGCGGACGCGCACGCCCGCCATCCGGGTCACCTGGCGGACCCAAATAACAGACATAGCCCTAGGGGAACTTTGCTCGGACCTTGGCCTCCCAGGCGTTTGCCTGGACTCAGGGCCCAGGCGACAAGGCTAACCTAGTGTGCGCCAGCCCGGTTGGGGAAATCGGCTGCCCAGCGGAGTGAGCGGAGCACAGGGGAGGTCACAGCAACATTCACCTTCGGAGCTCCCTGGGGGTGCACACGGGTTCCACCTGGTCCACAGACACAATCTGGGGCAAGGCCTCAGGCAGAAGCCCCCAGCTCAACTCTCTCCGCTTCAGATCAGCCTGGGTGGCCGCCACATCTCCAGGTCCCTCAAGAGGCTAGTGGGGGCTTCCGGGCGGCCAGCTGGGAGAAGTCGGTGTGCTCCAATAAATCCTGCGGGCCCCAGCGGGAGCCTTCAGGTGCCTGCTTCGGGATCTGAACAGCCTGGACAACAGCACCCTGTCTATAGGCAGTGCAGAGTGTAAGCTGTGCACCAGAGGCCAACGGGGAAGGGGCAGCTTGCACTGGTGAGTCCAGCACTGACAAGACCAAGTAACACCAGTGAGAGCTAGATGGCAAAAGGCAAACGCAGAAACGTCACTAACAGAAATCAAGGCAATATGGCAACATCTGAACCAAATTCTCCTCTACCAGCAAGTCCTGGATACCCCATCACACCAGTAAAACAAGATTCGGATTTAAAATCACTGGTCATGATGCTGGTACAGGAACACATGAAGGACATTGAGGAGAAAATGGATCAAAAGTTAGAAGCCCTTGCAAGGGAAACACAAAAATCATTGAAAGAAATCCAGGAGAATACAAAAGCCAACAAGGAGGAAATGCAAAAAACACTTAAAGAAATACAGGAGAACTTTGCTCAACAGGCTGAGGTCATGAAAGACGAAACACAAAAATCTCTTAAAGAAATACAGGAGAACTTTGGTCAACAGGCTGAGCTCATGAAAGAGGAAACACAAAAATCTCTTAAAGAATTACAGGAAAACACAAACATGCAAGGGAAGGAGCTAAGCAAAACCATCCAGGATCTAAAATCAGAAGTAGAAACAACTAAGAAAACTCAAAGGGAGACAACTTTGGAGATAGAAAGCCTTGGGAAGAAATCAGGGGACAGAGATGCAAATATCAACAACAGAATACAAGAGATAGAAGAAAGAATCTCAGATGCTGAAGATTCCATAGAAACCATGGACTCAACAGTTAAAGAAAATGCAAAGTGCAAAAAGCTTGTAACCCAAAATATCCAGGAAATCCAGGACACAATGAGAAGACCAAACCTAAGGATTATAGGCATAGATGAGAGTGAAGATTTACAACTTAAAGGGCCAGCAAATATCTTCAATAAAATTATGGAAGAAAACTTCCCTAACCTAAAGAGAGAGATGCCCATGAATATACAAGAAGCCTACAGAACTCCAAACAGACTGGACCAGAACAGAAATACTTCCCGTCACATAATAATCAAAACACCAAATGTTCTAAACAAAGAAAGAATACTAAAGGCAGTAAGAGAAAAAGGCCAAGTAACATATAAAGGAAGACCTATCAGAATCACAGCAGACTTTTCACCTGAGACTATGAAGGCTAGAAGGTCCTGGGCAGATCTCATGCAGACTCTAAGAGAACACAAATGCCAACCAAAACTACTATATCCAGCAAAACTCTCAATCACCATAGATGGAGAAACTAAGATATTTCACGACAAAACCAAGTTCACCCAATATCTATCCACAAACCCGGCCCTAAAAAGGATAATAGGAGGACAACACCAATACAAGGAGGGAAACTCCACCCTGAAAAAAGCAAGATAGTAACCTTTCATCAAACCCAAAAGAAGTTAAGCAATCAAATTTAAAAAATAACGTCAAAAATGATAGGAAGTAACAATCACTATTCCTTAATATCTCTTAACATCAATGGACTCAATGCCCCAATAAAAAGACACAGACTAACTGACTGGATACGTAAACAGGACCCTACATTTTGCTGCTTACAGGAAACACACCTCAGGGTCAAAGACAAACACTACCTTAGAGTAAAAGGCTGGAAGACAATTTTACAAGCAAATGGTCTCAGGAAACAAGCTGGAGTAGCCATTTTAATATCAGATAAAATTGACTTTCAACCCAAAGTCATCAAAAGAGACTCTGAGGGACACTTCTTGCTGGTCAAAGGAAAAATACAACAAGAAGAACTCTCAATCCTGAACATCTATGCTCCAAATGCAAGGGCACCCTCTTTCATAAAAGAAACTTTATTAAAACTCAAAGCACACATTACACCTAACACAATAATTGTGGGTGACTTCAACACTGCACTTTCCTCAATGGACCGATCAGGAAAACAGAAACTAAACAAGGACACAATGAAACTAATTGAAGCTTTGGACCAATTAGACTTAACTGATATATATAGAACATTCTATCCTAAAACAAAAGAATATACCTTTTTTTCAGCACCTCATGGTACCTTCTCCAAAATCGACCATATAATTGGTCACAAGACAGACCTCAACAAATATAAAAAGATAGAACTAATCCCATGCCTCCTATCTGATCACTATGGAATAAAAGTGGTCTTCAATAGCAACAGAAACAACAGAAAACCCACATACACGTGGAAATTGAACAATACTCTACTCAATGACACCTTGATCAAGGAAGAAATAAAGAAAGAAATTAAAGACTTTTTAGAACACAATGAAAATGAAAACACAACATACCCAAATCTATGGGACACAATGAAAGCAGTGCTAAGAGGAAAACTCATAGCCCTGAGTGCCTCCAAAAAGAAAATGGAGAGAGCATACATTACCAACTTAATGACACACCTGAAAGCCCTAGAACAAAAAGAAGCTATTTCACCCAGGAGGAGTAGAAGGCAGGAAATCATCAAACTCAGGGCCGAAATCAATCAAGTAGAAACAAAGAGAACCATACAAAAAATCAACAAAACTAGGAGCTGGTTCTTTGAGAAAATCAACAAGATAGATAAACCCTTAGCCAGACTGACCAAAGGGCACAGAGAAAGTATCCAAATTAACAAACTTAGAAATGAAAAGGGAGACATAACAACGGAAAATGAGGAAATCCAAAAAATCATCAGATCCTACTACAAGAGCCTGTACTCAACACAACTGGAGAATCTGGAGGAAATGGACAATTTCCTTGACAGATACCAAATACCAAAATTAAATCAGGACCAACTAGACCATCTAAACAGTCCCATAAAGCCTAAAGAAATAGAAGGAGTCATAGAAAGTCTTCCAACCAAAAAAAGCACAGGACCAGATGGTTTCAGTGCAGAATTCTACCAGACCTTCAAAGAAGAGTTAACACCAATACTCTTCAAACTATTCCACAAAATAGAAACAGAAGGAACACTACCCAATTCCTTCTACGAAGCCACAATTACGCTGATACCAAAGCCACACAAAGATCCAACAAAGAAAGAGAACTTCAGACCAATTTCCCTTATGAACATCGATGCAAAAATACTCAACAAAATTCTTGCCAACCGAATCCAAGAACACATCAAAACGATCATCCACCATGATCAAGTAGGCTTTATCCCGGGAATGCAGGGTTGGTTCAATATACGGAAATCCATCAATACAATCCACTACATAAACAAACTCAAAGAACAAAACCACATGGTCATTTCATTGGATGCTGAAAAAGCATTTGACAAAATTCAGCATCCTTTCATGCTTAAAGTCTTGGAGAGAACAGGAATTCAAGGCCCATACCTAAACATAGTAAAAGCAATATACAGCAAACCGGTAGCCAGCATCAAACTAAACGGAGAGAAACTTGAAGCAATCCCACTGAAATCAGGGACCAGACAAGGCTGCCCCCTTTCTCCTTATCTTTTCAATATTGTACTTGAGGTACTAGCTCGGGCAATTCGACAACATAAGGAGGTCAAAGGGATACAAATTGGAAAGGAGGAAGTCAAACTATCATTATTTGCAGACGACATGATCGTCTACCTAAGTGACCCAAAGAACTCCACTAGAGAGCTCCTACAGCTGATAAACAACTTCAGCAAAGTGGCAGGTTACAAAATCAACTCAAGCAAATCAGTGGCCTTCCTATACTCAAAGGATAAGCAGGCTGAGAAAGAAATTAGGGAAATGACCCCCTTCACAATAGCCACAAACAGTATAAAGTATCTTGGGGTGACTCTTACCAAACATGCGAAAGATCTGTATGGCAAGAACTTCAAGACTCTGAAGAAGGAAATGGAAGAAGACCTCAAAAAATGGGAAAACCTCCCATGCTCATGGATCGGTAGAATCAATATAGTTAAAATGGCCATTTTGCCTAAAGCACTATACAGATTCAATGCAATACCCATCAAAATCCCAACTCAATTCTTCACAGAGTTAGAAAGAGCAATTATCAAATTCATCTGGAACAACAAAAAACCCAGGATAGCTAAAACTATTCTCAGCAACAAAAGAAAATCTGGGGGAATCAGTATCCCTGACCTCAAGCAATACTACAGAGCAATAGTGTTAAAAACTGCATGGTATTGGTACAGTGACAGGCAGGAGGATCAATGGAACAGGATTGAAGATCCAGAAATGAACCCACACACCTATGGCCACTTGATCCTCGACAAAGAGGCTGAAAACATCCAATGGAAAAAAGATAGCCTTTTCAACAAATGGTGCTGGTTCAACTGGAGGTCAGCATGCAGAAGAATGCGAATTGATCCATCCTTGTCTCCTTGTACTAAGCTCAAATCCAAATGGATCAAGGACCTCCACATAAAGCCAGACACTCTGAAGCTAATAGAAAAGAAACTGGGGAAGACCCTTGAGGACATCGGTACAGGGAGAAAGTTTCTGAACAGAACACCAATAGCGTATGCTCTAAGAGCAAGAATTGACAAATGGGACCTCATAAGGTTACAGAGTTTCTGTAAGGCAAAGGACACCATCAAGAGGACAGATCGGCAACCAACAAATTGGGAAAAGATCTTCACCAATCCTACATCAGATAGAGGGCTAATATCCAATATATATAAAGAACTCAAGAAGTTAGACTCCAGAAAACCGAACAACCCTATTAAAAAATGGGGTACAGAGTTAAACAAAGAATTCTCACCTGAAGAACTTCGGATGGCGGAGAAGCATCTTAAAAAATGCTCCACTTCATTAGTCATTAGGGAAATGCAAATCAAAACAACCCTAAGATTTCATCTTACACCAGTCAGAATGGCTAAGATTAAAAATTCAGGAGACAGCAGGTGTTGGAGAGGGTGCGGAGAAAGAGGAACACTCCTCCACTGCTGGTGGGGCTGCAAATTGGTACAACCACTCTGGAAAGCAGTCTGGCGGTTCCTCCGAAAACTGGGCACCTCACTTCCAGAAGATCCTGCTATACCACTCCTGGGCATATACCCAGAGGATTCCCCACCATGTAATAAGGATACATGCTCTACTATGTTCATAGCAGCCCTATTTATAATTGCCAGATGCTGGAAAGAACCCAGGTATCCCTCAACAGAAGAGTGGATACAAAAAATGTGGTATATCTACACAATGGAGTACTATTCAGCCATTAGAAACAATGAATTCATGAAATTCTTAGGCAAATGGATGGAGCTAGAGAACATCATACTAAGTGAGGTAACCCAGACTCAAAAGGTGAATCATGGTATGCACTCACTAATAAGTGGTTATTAACCTAGAAAACTGGAATACCCAAAACATAATCCACACATCAAATGAGATACAAGAAGAAAGCAGGAGTGGTCCCTGGTTCTGGAAAGACTCAGTGAAACAGTATTTGGCAAAACCAGAACGGGGAACTGGGAAGGGGTGGGAGGGAGGACAGGGGAAGAGAAGGGGGCTTACGGGACTTTCGGGGAGTGGGGGGGGCTAGAAAAGGGGAAATTATTTGAAATGTAAATAAATTATATCAAATAAAAAAAAAGACAAAAAAAAAAAAAAAAGAAAACACAAAAAAAAAAAAAAAAAAAAAAAAAACCATAACCACTGCTCACAGTGTTTTGTTTTCTCTTAGGACTAATTATGTGTTTGTATGTATGTCTATGAGTGGGTGTGTGCAAGTGAGTGTGGATGCCTGCAGAGGCCAGAAGAGGATGTCAAATCCCCTGGGAGTGGAGGCATAGGCAGGTGTAAGCCTCTTGAAGTAGGGGCTGGGGACCAAACATGGGCTTTTATAAGAGTGATAAACACTTAACCACTAGGCTCTCTCTAGTCCACTAACCGCAGCATTGAAAAAGAAAATAATTTCTGAAAATAGCAGACAGCCTACCTTTAGGTTGAGGAGAGACCTTTCAGACTGCACAATTTATCATTAAACTGAATACCCCCCCTGGGTGACTGAGGGGGTCTCCTTGAGCAAGAATGACTGGCCATCCAACCCTCTGCCCAATGGCTTCCTCAGTCTCATGGTGTCCACATGAGATGCTCAGGTAAAGCAAGCAAAATGTCTTGCTTCTGCCCAGGAATTCTGCTCACTTCTTGCACCACAGCTTGGCTTTGAAGGTGAACACAGTTGGGACAGAATGCAAAGGTAGTCTTAGGTGTGTGTGTGTGTGTGTGTGTGTGTGTGTGTGTGTGTGTGTGTGTAAGCATCAGTTGTAACACCCACAGTATGAACTGTGATCATATCAATAAAGCATTCTCACCACCCTCCATATTCTAGTCATTTCAAAGCTTCTAAAACCCACAGTTCTATGACAGGAGTCATCCCTTGGTGGCTTCAGCCACAGGGAGACCCAGCTTCTAAAGTCCACAGCAGAGGCTGGAACTGTAGGGCAGTCCCAGTTTATCTTTAATAGCTCAGGAAATAGGAGAATAGTAAGTAAGCACTTCCTAATTACTTTGGTGAATTCATTAGGAATGCTTTCCCCAAGTATTTGAAACATTTTCATTAATGGCCATTATTAATTTATTAAATTTATTAACTCTGCTTTCATCTCTTACGGTGACCAGTGGTTAAGATTTGCCTGAAGCTTTCCATTCAGTGTTCCCTCTGCCTCTTCCAAGGTCTGAGGCTCTAGTCAATCTCACAGAGGTGAGAGGAGGCAGGAGACGGTAGCCTCACATCATGTCTGGCCACCACAGGCCTTCAGTACTCCAACCCGTGGAGCTCCTGCCCACCCTTAGTGGCTACGCCCCACTGAGGTGTGCTCATCTTCTGGACTGAGCCAGGGTTCCCTGAAATGATGCAGAGGCTTTGGGGGAATTCCCTTTGCAAAAGACAGACAGGAACACGACAGCACCCTACCGGTGCAGTACAACGTGAGTGGCTGCTTGAAACCCAGCTACACAATGTGTGTTACCGGGTCAATCACATTGAGACTTAGGGGGTTAAATTGAAGATGACTCCACGTTTCAAATGTACTGCAATCTCACAGTGTTTGTCAGTTAAAGAGTTAATTTCCAAATACCCAGGCTGATCAGTGTGATCTTTCTTGACTCTAAAAGCCAGGCTACTGAACTAGGCATTCTTGTTTTAATAATCACAGTTTATCTCTCTCATGCCTATTATCTAACAAAAATAAGAGCAAGACAACTACTTTCTTCTCAAACAAATTTTTTCAGTCTCCTTTAGGACAAAATTCAAGATCCACTTAGACTACGTCCCTTCAACAAGGTGCTTAGTTAACATTGGCATGTCCTTGTCAGCAAACCCATAATCTTACCAGAAATCTGTCCGCCAGCGATGCCACCCAACCCTTTAAGATCATGATATAAATGTGCAGAAGTTTCCAAAAGTGTTATCGGAGAAGAGAATTCTATTTAACAAGCTGGTTTTGCTATCAATATGTCCTCCAAGTCCTTGTCACTATTAGAGAAGGTTTAGTCTGCTGCAATCCCAGTATTAAGGAAAGCCAGGGGTAGACCTGCTGGCTGGCTAGTCTGCTCCATTTGAGCACCACTGGTGCAGAGCCTGGGTGCAGAGTCTCTGCAAGGTGAACGGCACAAGGACAAAAGTTCCCAGCCAAGGACAACCCGAGAAAGACTGGGAAGGAAAGCCCGGAATAATACCGCAGCAGCGGAAACTCGAGAGTGACACATGAAATCACTTAAGCCTCAGCCAAGGAAGTTGAACAAACATTACCCAAATACCTCAATAGTGTAGAAATCCTTAAACAACTTTTGTTTATTTATTTATTTTTTCCCTCTGTTTTTGGTTTCCCATGAATCTTTTTTTTTTTAAATATAGCATTTCAAAGATTTTTCACACTACAACATTTAGATAAAAAGATAATTATTTTAGAATCTGACATAAAATGGATCATGCCTGTCAACTGCCCTTCAGTCAGTAATGCATTTTAACACACACCAGAACACCTGCCTTAATTCTGACATATGTTTAAAATAACACTTCAAGAGACAAACATACATACACACAGATCAGGGAGCCTACTTACAGTACTTGATAAAATGATACTGAGACATTGTCCTTTCTCAGGTTCAGATCCTGCTGTGGTGGGTCCCAGCATTCTCTTCAGCTATGACTGTTGTCTCCAGGAAATGCATAATTTAGGGTCTCTACTCAGGTAACGGTGTACCTCAGAATGCATTACTGAACAGAGGCTCCCCTTCATGATCTTGCAGAGAGCATCAACTCATTTTCATTCAGCAGCTGGAGTTCAGAGCAGCCCCCTGGGGTGGGTCTAAGCCAGTGCCGCTGCTGCACGTGCTATCCGCTGCCCTTGATTGACACATTCCAGCGCCACAGTCCTGGGAAGGGTCTCTCTAATTGGCGCTCACGTGCGTGCAGCTACAGCCTGCCACTAGCATGGAGGTGTGCTGCAGTGCGGCTCTCCCTCCCGGTCTTTCCTACTAATGGCTTCTCAATAGCTTTCAAAATGCAGAAGACTACACTGATGAGTGGGCAGGAGGGAGATGCTGCACAAGGCATCCAGGATCTTGCCGGTGCTCCCGTGCACTGCCCCATAGGACTGAATTCTTAGCTGGTGGCCAAGCTCCTTATTTTTAGTTGCCACCAGTTGCTGTGCGTGAATACGAAACGGACAGCAGGAGCTGAAAATAACCCCCTCTTAGGATGAGGATGCTTTGATCTGCCTCTAGCCAGGAAGCGTTCTCACAAGGGATCCTTTTGGTTATCTATGCAGAATGCAAAATTTAAATTACCCACAGAAATGTGTTGATTTGCACAGCTTTAAAATTTAGGATCTTGCTACCTCTGCAAATTGCAATGAATTAAACTGCACAACCTAAGCCAGAGAATAAAGTTTGCCTGCTTTGCAATCAAAAGGAAACACATGGTCTCCCAGACTCTATTGCAAAGGAGATAAATATCATATTTTAATAGCTAGTTAGCCAGAAATTGTCATATGTAAGTCACTTACAAATGAGAATGTGTAAGTGGTTACTTTTTAAGTTAATGCATTTTTATTTTTAACAATATTTTTATTTATCCTTTGAGAATTTCATACAATATATTTTGATCATATTCTTCTCCTTCCCCCAACTTCCCACCTGCTCAACTTTATGCTCTTTCTTTAAAAAATAGAAATGGAGTCCAATTTGTGTAGGTTAACCACTCTTGAATATGGGGTCTGCCCTGGAGTATGGTCGATAAACCCAGTGCCACACTCTTAAGGAAAATTGACTTTTCCTCTCCCAGTTTAACTCGAGTTACCATATAAGATGTGGGACAATACTCTAGCTGGACATCATATGCCCCCAAAGATAAGTCAAGCATTGGGAATGGGTTATATGTTCTTGACTCATTGGTCAGCAGTTTCTCTTAGATCAACACCATGACAGGGTAGTGACAGTGTTGTGGGTTGCCCTCCACAATCTGAAAACTTCACCCCTACTGGCTAGTATATTGGAAGGCGCTGCCCACCTTTGTCAGAGGAAAGAGATGATGGTCGCTCTCATGCAGCTCTGGACTCTGCAAGCTACAGTAAAGACTCATTGCAAAGTAGTGCATTTTTATGATAACCTTTTTTGAAAATGTAGTTAAAATTTGTTTCAGATTTGAAGGCATTGAGAATGTAAAAAAATGGATCAAGTGGTCAGTGTTCACACCATTCTGTGGTGGAGCATAAATCCTGCTTCCCCTAATAAAACTTAGTGAGTCTGCCTTTATTAAGTAAGACTACAAAAGCCAAGTCTGTATAGCGAGGGACATGAATATACTTCAAAGAACAGGGTCCCAACCACGTTCTGGAACATTTCCCATCAAAGTTCAAATTCAGATTCCACCACTTTCCAGAGTTTCACTTCAGAATTTTACCTCCAATTTACAGATAGAAAATGTGGTACCTAATCTCTGTTATATGGTTAGAAATAGGATGTAAAACTGTTGGTTAGATTTTTGGTGTTCAAAATGACTACTAGAATTAACAAGAAGGAAGATATTTTACTATGCATCAAATGACCCTGTCCACATTTTAACTAACTTTCACAAGAATTAGGAAGGAGACTTTCAGCTTTTTTTTAAAGAATGGATTCTTCATATCTATACATTCAACAATTATAGCACCCTTATGATCCATGACCTGTAACACACTAGGTGATTTTTCAGGAATAAAAATGTGCCTTTCAAAGGTCTAAAATGCAATAGTTATAGTTAAAGATAGTGCAGCTTATTTTAAAACATTCTTTGTGGGGGTTTTTCATTGTTCCAGTAAGATAGTAGACAACTGTGCATATCTCTTATTGACCTTCAAGTGAAAGTTTTCTTCCTCTTAAGTCCGTGCAAATTTCTATATGCACAGTGATTCTGCATTCACTGGAGTTGTATCTAGTCCCTTTAGGGAACATTCTGCTACCCAGATAGCCCACCCCTCATCTTAACACAGTGACAGATAGACAATGGACTGGCTGCATTCCTCTTGGTACATGAGTTTCTAGTGTCTGTATTTGCATGCCTCTGAATGCACACAATCAGCCTGCATCTTATGACAAACAAGTTATATGTACATGGTTCACTCCTTAAAATGAAAAGCATAAGTCCAAGATGTTACTGAAAGTGTGATTGCCTTGTCCCTAGTGATCTATTTTAAATAAGTTAAACCCACCTCTGGCAGAAATCTGAGCAATGCACATCCCCACTCTCAAGGTGCTCACTGGTGAAATGCAGATTCACACCATCCTAGTGCATCACAGTGCATGGGAAACAACAGGACAGGGATAAGGACCTGGAAACTGTGTAGAGGAGCAACAGTAGGCACAGCCACTCTGAGGAAACCGATGAATATACACAAGGTGCAGATACCTCACTCTGCTTCCCATATCTGAGATGTGTGTATACAAACTGCACCTTCCATGTGCTGCACATACCTATGAGCTGTTCATGAACTGTGCATGAACTATCATACATGAGCCGTGCACAAACCATGCACGGTATGCACATAAACACATGTATGACATGTGTTTGAGCTGCGTGCACATGTCTCTTACACTCTGGGGTTGTCTTATATTTGACTTTTGATCTTTGTGCTCATTTTGTAAGCCTATGGGGACATGCAGATCCAAAAAGAGATATATTTGTATTTTCCCATCACTACCAAACAAGAACTAGTTCCTTACTCAAGTATGAATAAGGTGGGAACATAGATTGGACTCCATTAACTTTCACAAAATGGAACAAAGGATGGTTTAAACTTTATTACATTTCTTGAAACTTATCTTTCCTATGAAACCCAGCTCTGGTAGGGATTACACAGACCACATCATAGCTCTTTGAAACACACATTCTACGAATAATATCAGATTTGGTGGCAGCGGTAAGGCAGAGCTGAGACTGGAATGGATACATTTCTTAGAAACTCATTTACGGTGCAGAAATGGTCATTAAGCACAACATTAAATGCATGCATTTGGAAGGAGGAGTTGTTTTCAATCGCCAGAGAACTTTACAACTAATAAAGCAGCTATTTTGTTATTTTACTGCATTTTCACAACACCCTATTGTTACCAGTGAAGATATCAAGAATTTTTCAAAAAGCATTTTTCACTTGTTATGCATCAAACAACTGCGCACTGCTCACACTGTTTGTCATACAAGCACATTCTGATTTGTTCTTTTAAATGTAATCATTATTGTACAACAGACAATTTTCAAGTAAGCTAGATTATTCCCCAACTTAAATGAAAGCACTCAACAATATACACTTGCTCAGGAGGTGTATTTATTTAGTCTGTCCCAGATCAGCCATGTCATTACAGATCTATGTAGAATCCAAGGCACATGCCTACAAGACAGGATCTAGTTTTCCAGTCTTTTGATAGATAATTCCTAATCTACTAGCTCATGGATTTTCACATACTATTCAATGATGGAATTAAAGATGGAATCCTTCAATAATCACCACCATTAAGGAGTGTGTGCTTAGTCGATGTGATGGTCAACTCATTATTATCATGAGGTGGTGTAGACAAAACTAGGAGACACAGTTCCAAATCTCTAAAAGGCATTTCCAGAGAGCAGTTTAAGTGAGGAGGGAAGACCCACTTTGAATGTGAATGTCACCATCATGTGGAATAAACAGAAAATTAATGAGGGAAACTGAAGACCAACATTCCATTCTCTGCTGCTTAATATCTATGCAACATGACCAGTGTTTCAGGCTTCTGACAACACAGCTACTCAGTGTTACCACCAGGCCCTTCCCACCATGATAAATAATAGCCTCTCATCTCCAGGCTGAGGCATCCCTTCCTTTCTTAAGTTTCTTATGTCTAAGAAAGAGGAAAAGTCACTAGTTAAGCAGGCTACACTATTACCACCACCAAATGAACTGCACACAACTGGCCTCCCTACATTGCAAACCCAAACTCTGAGACAGAGGCATCTTGTCTCAACTCAAACAGACTGTAGCTTCACACATTGATAAAGAAATTTAAGGACCTGCAACAAACCTGTTGCATGCCACCATTACCAAGATGTATGGGAAATGCATGTTTAAGCCTCCTATTACCTGCATCAAAAGCTTTTGCTTGGGTTGGGTCCTGAGTTTGCCTGCAATCACGGCTTTAGTCAAGGCTCATGGTTGCTCCTTAAAGAACAACACATGTTACATATGTGCTTTGAGGAGGACATGGGAGCCCCTGGAACTTGCTGGGTGTCCCTGTTGCTCATTCTGGGCATCTGATCACCCACATGCATCTTGCATCTTTTTCTTTTAACGGAAATGAAATGTTTTGCCTTTTCTCTAGTATCTAGGCAGAACATTTGTGAGGCTTTTATTTTTTCACTTAAATTTCAAAACAAACTTTGAAATCACCATAGCATGTGTGTTAAAATGAACCAAGAGGAATAGCCCCACCTTCCATCTCACTAAAGTTTGAATTGACCCCACATTTGCTTATCCTATCATGAATTAGACTGGAGGAATGTTAGTGTATGTCAGTGCCTGTGTGTGCATGCATGTGCAGGCATACTGTGTGGGCAAGCAAAGAGTCTCTAGATGTTCTCTGCCTCTTCACTCATTCTGAGGAAAACAAACAAACAAAAATCCAGCTGTCTGTTTATGAAAATAATACAAATTTTCCTAAAAGAAGATAAAATAAATTTTGAAGTAGTTGTATATAGAAATGTCTTCATATTTTTCAATGTATAGTCATTGAACTATAGAATTCACACATGTTGGTTTATTCATATTATATATATATATACATATACACATATGTGTTCACACACATTTGTACACACACACACACTTACTGTAGGAACCTGGCTGGCCTCAGCTGTTCCTATCTTTGCCTCCAGGTACATGGTATTGCACTTGGCTAGCCTTTTTTATTATTAGTTTTCATTTAATTAATTTTAATTTAATTAACCATGCACTTGCCTACGTACACACAAATTTACTTGTTCAATTTTTGCCAATCCTTCAGATTTATATTAAGCCCATTTAACCTATACATGCAATTAGCTTACATTCATCTCAGGATTCCAGCAATCCTGTATTTATTTTCCCCTTGTACCAGTCAACTCAGTGTTTCAATATAGTGCTTTGTGTGTTTCTGGGTGTCACATGGAAGCCTCTTTCTTTCCAGGTGTTACTTGAAGCTATAACCTTGAGATTCCCTTATTTCCAAGTAAATCTAAACTATAACTGAACAACCAGGTCACAGGGAAAGGGCCACAAGAACCAGATGGTGCCAGCCTCTTCTAGAGTATGCTACTGGAGGCTTTGGGGTGTTTTGCTAAAGGCAGATGACAGGACACTTGGTCCTGTGGGATTTGTAGCTATAAAGAGCAAAGAAGAAGAGGAGTGAGGAAGAGAGTTCCTCTTCTTCATGGGACAGCCATGACTCAAGCAGACCTGGCTTATCTGACTTCAACACTGGACAGAACGTCTCCTTCAACCTGCTCACAGAGAAGCTGAGGGTGAGTTTAACTTCTAAACTAGTCAGTCCCCCAGCCTCAGACTCCCCCATGGACTACCCTTGATGAAGAGTGGGCTCTAAGGAGGTCCCCAAAAAGCCATAGTATTTTAAAGGACCTGGGAAAAGAAATGTAGCAGAGATCATCTGAATTTGAAAATGATTATTTGACTGTTTTCTCAAAGAGCAAAGCTTTGCAGATTAGTCCCCATGACTAGTATGGTCCTGGTCCTTAAAACTTAGTGGTGGGATTAGTCCTTAATAGGATTCAATATTTCATATATGACATGGTTCTGTCTATGTTATGGGGTCAGTAGGTCAAGGAGCTTGACAACTCTGATTGATTGTGTGGAAAACCAGCCTGGAAGAGAAGAAGGTGTTTTACCTTGAGAAGTGAAGAACTGTCTTCCCAAAGCTGTTTAGACCTGAGAATATCTGTCTCCCTCTGCTTTCCTCTCTCCTTCTCTCCTCCCACCTCAGTACATAGATTGATATGCCAGCCACCTGCAAAGTCTTGCAGTCTTCTGATGCAGTGGCTCTTCTGGGGCTTCTTCCTACCACCCACACAGGGCAGCATCTGGATTTCCATGCATTGCTCTGTAAGGACGGTACTGTGCTAAAGCAAGGCAGGAATGCTGTTTTCAAATCCCAGATGCATGGCTTGGGCATTGTGTTTTCCGTTAGTTTCCCTTTACTCGGTTCTACTTTCTCCTCCCTTTGCTTCCCTTCCCACTCCTCTTCACCTCTTTCTCTTGCTACATAAAACCTAAGAGGTCTTAAAAATTTTAGAGATAAATAGTCATGTGTTAATTCTGCCTGCACCAGGTAAGCCTGACTGTGTGCCATGAAAGAGGCGCAGTTCCAATGTGCTGGGCATTTTTATTACCACATCTTAAGTGCTTACCTTAAGTGGTCAGTTAACTCAGCTAACCTTCATAATAGAGTGAAGCAGAGACCACTGTTGCTCTTTTGTTTGTAATAAACGAGGAACTGAATCTTGAAGACTATGAAACATGTGAATATTCAGGCATGGAGGAGCAAGACCAGATCACCATGAAGTTCCCATCCCAGGGGCCACTTTGTCCACGGAGGAGTCCTGCATCTCCTGAGTGGCTAATGACATTTTTAAAATAACTTTTGGATATTACACATCTTTTGTGTGTTAACTGCTAACATCCACTTCTATGAGGTTCATTATTGCCTTCTTTTCTCATTTACCAACCTTCTTGCCCAACTGTGCCTGGTGAACCCCAATCCTTCCTATTATATATGGAAAGGCAAGACAAAAAGGTGGATAAAGAAAAGACACAGGAAAGAAGATGGCCACAGACGGTAGGAAATCAGGATGCAAGGATGGAAGGAGACTTACAACATTTATCTCCTTCCTGCTCCTTTATTCTGTTATTAGGTTGATGGTACTAACTTATCACTTGCTGATCCTGTTATATAACCTAAATTACATACACACATACATACATACACACATACATACATACAGCAAATGCAAGGACCAAGTGGGCTTCTGATATGCTAGTGAGATGCTGATACCACTATGTTTATTCTGCCACCTTTGAGTGTCTATCAAGAGTGGACAGTGCAGCAGAGTTGGTCTACCTCGAACATTGCAACATGGAGGGTCAGGCCATCACAAACATAGAGAGAAAGGAAGTGTTAATAGAAGATTTACAAATGGGCTTGGCACGATGCCAAACACCTTTAAACTCAGCTTGGAATGCAGAATCAGAGGATCTCTGTTTTAGGCCACCCTTGTCTGCCTACAGAGTTCCAGGCTAGCCAGAGCTTTCAGATTGAGATCTCATCTCAAGCAACAATAACAAGAAGACTTAGAGACAGAAAATAAGACTCAGTAAGGAAATAAAAGTAAATTTTGATGTATGGGATTTCAATGTGTGCGGAAGAATGGGATTTAACTCCTATCTAATAGTTCAGCAGTAATAATTTTTTCAGAATATTACTATGACCATTAACACTTATGTCTAAGCTATTTGTATTAGAGAAATTTCTTCCACACTTCCATAGAGGCCACAGATACATATCTTCATACCCCACTTGCAGGTGTTAATTAAGTGTTTCAAAGGAGAATAACTGTAACAGCTGTGAAGAAAATCTCCCTGAATTAAAAATCTCACTTGCACCTCAGGGAAGATATTCTGAGAGTGTTACATTTATGACCTGATTTACCTGCATGAAGTTCAAGATTTATGGTGGCAGGAAAAAAATATAGATTATTGGCATAAAAAAAAGTCACGAGGGAAGCTCCAAGAACAAAGAAACTGTCTTGTCTTTTGATCTTGGGGGCGAGAACTGGTTGAAATATATGAGATCAAGATTTGTTGAGCTGTGTTGCCACATTCCTGCACTGTATACAACGCATGTCACTGTTGCAATATGTGTTCGGGGGGTGTATGTGCAATATTATACACCAGATGTCACCAAGGGTCTTCTTCCTCAATTGATCATCATCTTATTCTTTGAGGCAGGGTCTCTCATTGAACATGGAGGTCATGAGTTGATCTAGACTGTAAGGCCCAGAAGCTCCAAAGATGCTCTGTCTTCTCCTACCTAGCACTGGGATTACAGGCACATGCTACAGGTCTGGCTTTTAGAACATGGTCACTTGAGATGGGACTACATATGCCTGTGCTTGGATGGTACTTTCCTAACCAAGCAACATTAATTAATTTTAGTATTATCAAATGTGATATCCTCATAGATTAGTAGCTGATCAAGAAAAATTCTTGAAGATGTAAGAGATAGGTAGCTCGAGGGTATTAGTTTCTCACACATTCTCTTGTTCACTCACAGATGCATATACACTAAGACAGAAATTTCCAGGAATGATAAATAGGCTACTGTAATTCATATGGCCAATGGAAGAGTTGAATAGATCCACATAACTCTGGGAAGTAGGCACAGCAAAGGTGGGAGAAAACACTGCTGTCGGCAGTACTATCCTAGCAAGAGCACTATGTGTCCACAGGGATTCTTGAACAGCTATATTGCACACAAGAAACAGCTAAAACTGGAGTTTTGGAGACAGGCAGGTTATGGCCATGAATGACACTATCTGTGTAGTCTAGAACTTTACTGCCTAGGCCAGGTTTCTGGGGGCATAACTACAAACCATACAAGGGGTCCATAGATTGTCAAAGGGCTCCCTATCTGAAATATGAGGACATCTCTTGTAGCAGATGGGTATCACCTATCAGTAAGATGGTAGATATCATGAATGATCATCTTGAGATGAAGTAAACAGCAAGAATGCAACATGAAACCTCTCATTTCAAGCTGAAGATGATGTGGCATTGAAACCATCACAGTTCTAAGTATGGGGTGGACTGAATGGATTCTCACCAAATGATGGCTTTGAGATTTCCATGATGGGGGCATGGGATGAGTTGTAAGAAAAGAAACGAGAAAGTATATGTCTTGGTTAGTTGTTACCTTGATATCAGCTAGAGTCTTTTGAGAAGAGAAACCTCAATTGAGAAAATGCCCCTACCACTTTGGCCTGCAGGCAATCCTGTTGGGCATTTTCTTTATTCTTGATGGATGGGGGAGGGCTTGACCTGCTGAGTGGGGCGAGCCCTGGGAAGTAAGAATGTGGGCTGAGTGAACCATGAGGGGTAAGCCAGCAAACAGCAATACTCTGTGGCCCTTCCAGTTCCTGACTCCAGGATCCTGTTTTGAGTTTCTGCCCTGACTTCACTCAAAGAAGCAGACCTGTGAGTTGTAAGATAAAATAAACTCTTTCTTCCCCAAGTTGCTTTGTTCATGGTGTTTTACCACAATAGGAATCCTCACTATGATAGTCTGGTCACAGCTTTTTGAAGAGGTTCAGATGGGATAAGGTCACCCAACAGCTCAGAGTATAAGAGGAGGAAGATTGGAAAGACAACAAATTGTTCTTATGCATGGTGAGTCTAGACCGCATGCAGGATAGATGCACAATAGACTAAAACGTGAGTAACAGATACTTAGAAAGCCTTGTCCTCCAGTCTCCAAAGGATTTCCATCTGCCACTGTGATGAATGCACACAGTACCCTGCTGCATCTCTGTAGTGTTGAAGAAATTGCTGGATGTCCTGGAAATGTTTTCTTGATTTCCTTTTATGTTCTTTTAAGAATGTGTACCATGAGAGTGAGTGCTATGCACAGAATTACAATCACAGCACAGCACAGCTCAGAGCCACCTCTCTCAATGGCTTTTGAATCAAGGAAAATGATCAAGCATTAACAACAAGAAAACAACAGGAACTGAAATAGGAAAGCTATGCTCAAAGGTTAACACATGAACACTTCTTTCCATCCCTGGGGTCTGGGGAGATCTTGCTGAAATCATCATCTCACCTAAATCTAATGGATGTGTAGAAGGAAAAGGGGAATTAGCAAGAGAGAGAGAGAGAGAGAGAGAGAGAGAGAGAGAGAGAGAGAGAGAGAGAGAGAGAGAGAGAGAAAATGCCTGAGTCCCTGTGGTCCATGGACCTGCATCAATGGCGCACTAGTCTCTGAGGCAGGCCTAGCACTACAAGGTCTTATAAGTCTTGCATACTTGTGGTCCTGAGAATCTACACTCTAGGGATGTAGATGACAAGGTTTATTCAAACTGGATGATAGGGTTCATTCAAACTGCTGTGAGAGAGAAATGGAAGGAACAGAGTTGTTGGGCAAGGGAATAGAGAGGAAAGAGTCGAGTTTACACAGGGAGGATTGAAGTTGCTTCTCACACCATCAGACAAGCTTTGCAAGGGTGAGTTCTTTGAGTCTCCACTGTTCTTAAGGGGGAAGTCAGCACAGTTGATGGACATTTTGAGTCAACAGTTCACAGACACTACAGCTATGAATGTGGTGACAGGTACTTAAGCTATGGGTGGGGGAGTGTGAACAAAAATCAATGATCCAGTCCCCAAGGTGGAGATCACACAGACATACCAACCAGACACATGATCGAGAGGGAGGTAGGGGCTTTCATATTTGTCAATGAACTTCATCAATTCACGGGACCATACACTCTCATTTGCTACTGTGTATTATTTTAGTTTCTGGAATTTGTTTTCCACCAATCTTTGCACACAGACAAGTCATCATTAACCCTTTGCATCCTAGCACAATGTTACTTAATCAGTAAATGACTTATCTGTGTAAAGTGCACGATTAAAGTTTAAGTTTTATTAACACGTTCACTACATAGCACTTATCCTTTCTTCCCATCTTGTTCTTCACCACATGTTATTTGGACATAATGACAGTGATAATCAGATCTGAACACATCCCTTATTTCTGCTGATTCTCTTGCTTGAGTTCTTGATGAATCCTGAAAACTCCCTCAAGGAGATAAGAAACTCTTACACTATTTTAAAGCTGAATTTTGAGTGGGAAGTAATGACATCAGGTCCTGGACAGATAACTTCACAGGATAAAGACAGTGAGGACAGTACCCTGGACCTGATCCTCCCAGGACTCCTTACTAATGGCCAAGAGAGGCTAACAGCACAATACAGACAGTGCCCTTCTGCATCCTCAGTGACAAAGCATCCAGCATAGAGCTTTCGTTGGAATGTCTAGGACAGACTTGGTCACATTGATCTCAGAACACACATGCTGTTCCAAGTGATTACAAATTAGTTTTGTCACTTAGTCTATATAGTCGGTTGTAGGCCAGCTTAGGGCTCCATAGTAAAACCGACTCAAGTATTTTTTTTAAGTGCATGCATTGGGTGTTCAAGTAACTGTCTTGGAGGAAGGTAGGCATCCACACACAGCTAAAAGCAAGCACACCCACAAGCAAGGAACACAAAGACAGAGCAATTCCTTACATTTTACAACCCAGAGGGTGTCTTGGACCTGAGCCAGGAAGACCAAGGAAGCATTTTTCCTTGCACAGCCAGGACTAAACCTCATGTGCTCTTCATTGCAATGGACTGACTAGATGCTCCCCACTGCAATGGACTGACTAGGTGCTCCTCACTGTAATGGACTGACTAGGTGCTCCCCATTGTAATGGACTGACTAGGTGCTCCCCACTGTAATGGGCTGACTAGGTGCTTCTCACTGCAATGGACTGACTAGATGCTCCCCATTGTAATGGACTGACTAGGTGCTCCTTACTCTAATGGACTGACTAGGTGCTCCACACTGTAATGGACTTACTAGGTGCTCCCCATTGTAATGGACTGACTAGGTGCTCCTCATTGTAATGGACTGACTAAGTGTTCCTCACTGTAATGGACTGACTAGGTGCTCCTCGCTGTAATGGACTGACTAGGTGCTCCTCACTGTAATGGACTGACTAGGTGCTCCTCGCTGTAATGGACTGACTAGGTGCTCCTCACTGTAATGGACTGACTAGGTACTTCTCACTGTAATGGACTGACTAGGCTGCAGTGGACAAGGCTGAGTACACTCAGCAGCTGGGACACTCTACTGCCACTACATTCTCCCATCTGCAGTATCTTCAGATTCCCAAGTTCTGGTTCATGATGGGTAAGGGTCTTACCCTGTATGGCTGCCTGCCTTTTGACTTTCCCAGGCAATTTTTCTGTGTTTCATCCACTTTGTAACTGGAATCAATACCACCTCTCTTTGAGATGATATGAGAGTTTATGGGTGTGTTGTATTTTCCTATTTCTTTTAAAGGGTGAGCACTGGCACTGCTTCCATAGTTTTGGCTTTTTTCACTGATCTGTTTTGCTATCATGAATATACCAAAGGTTGCTGTGAATGTTACTGCGCATACTTCTGTATGGGAATATACTCTCTGTTCTGCCACCTAGATCCTCAGGAGAGGTGGGTCCTACAATAACTTTACATTTAACATATTGCAGAGCTGACAGACTCCTTCCAAAGTGGGCATACCATTTTGCCACAATCCCACCAGTGCTGGGGTTTGGATCTCTTTTGTCCCCAACAATACATGCTGTTCTCTAGCTTTTTTGTCTTTAAGCTTGTGGCAAACACGGAGTGTTCTCTTACTTTTCATTAGCCTTTCCTTAATTATCAAGGTTCTGAGCATTTGTGTGTGTGTGTGTGTGTGTGTGTGTGTGTGTGTGTGTGTAGGGGTGGCTTTTCACTATTTCATCTGTAAGTACAGGCTTTTCTGGGTTCTCCAGCCTTCATAAGGGTCTGTTTTCGTTATTGTTGGGTTATAAGAACACTTTATCCTGGAGAAGTGTCTTTGGGGGGTCTTGATTGACTCGCAGGAAACATAACATTTTGGGTTATGACACAGTTAGATGGGTCAGTGTTCATTTGTGTCTCTCCTGTTGGTGTCAGATATAAATTCTTTGCCTAATCCCAGACCACAGAGATGTGCTCCTCTGTACAGGAAGACTCTGCTGGCTTTAGCACCTTAGTCCCATGATCTGTCCCAGGCAGCATGTCTGCCTAGTGTGAGGCTTCATTCCTGTGTGCACGACCTCCTGCTTTCCCAGGCCTCATTGTTTCCAAAACCCTTCTTTTCCCATTGAACACTTTGGGAGGCTCTCAAGAACGCTGACTGAGCATAACTGAAAGGTTATTTCTGGACAGTCTCCTATTCTCCATTAATTTATATATCTAGTCTAAAGCTGGTGCAACACTGTCTTAACTTACTGCAGCTTTGTAGCAGTTTTGGAACTGTGACATGTTGTTCCTTAGTTTTTCTTTTCTTTTTATAATTGCCTTGCCTATTCTGGACACTTTACACTTACATATTTATCTTAAGCTCAGATCACCAATTTCTACCAAAAAAAATCCAGCTGCATCCTCAAGAGAGAGTGCACCTGTTCTGTGGCTCAATTCAGGGACCATTGCCCTCCATGCAACACTCAGCCATTCAATCCATGAATATAGAATGCGTTTGCTATTTAAGACTTCCTTAACTTCTTCAAAAGTATTTTCTTGTTTTAAAGGTAAAAAACAATTGTGCTTCTTTCATTGAAAGGTTTTATAAGTAAATTACTATATCGAATGCTATTTGTAAATGCAGTGGTTTCTTAAATTGACTTGTGATTGTTCAGTGCTAGTTACAGAAATGTGTCTTCTTCCATTGGTTGTATAGCTGGTAAGGTCAGATATTCAGTTTTAGTTCGTGTGTGTGTGTGTGTGTGTGTGTGTCTGTGTATATGTGTATATATATGTTTATATGTATACATGTGTGTGCATGCATGTGCGTGTGTGTAGGATTCTATGTATACGTGTATATGTATGTGTTTATATGTATGTGTGTATGTGTACATGTGTGCATGTGTGTGTGATCATGCTATCTGAAAACAGACCTTCTCCTTTTTTTATTTTCTAATATGCATCCCCTTTATTTTGTTTCCTTCTAAAGTGCTCTTGCTACTAGCTCAAGAATCTGAGCAGCTGTGGTGAGGGCTGTCTTGTCAGATGCTGGTCTTAGAAGTGAAGAATCACCAGGTACAAGTGTCATTTTTAAATGTCTTTTTAAAAATATAAATGGGTTAGTTCTTACCATGTTTTACTATTCTTTGATGGTGACAGTAAGCCTTTTGTGTCTTTTTACATTAACCCAGTCTACTGAATTAATTGATTTTCATAAGTTGAAACAATATTACAGTCTGGGTAAATCTGGTGAATAAACCTTTTTAGATTTTTCTACATTTGATTTACTAGCATGTTGTTTAATAGCTGCCTTCTCATTACCAGCTTCCTAGAATGCCTTCCTTGTTTTTGGGATGCTGTAACAGGGCACTAGGATGGCTGTGGTACACTGCTACCCTGTTCTCCAATTGTGATGCTGTGTGGAGGTTTTGTGTTTTTTTTTTTTTTTTTTCATTTTTCCCCCAACTGACAGAAACAAAACTCAGCGCACGGAAACCAGTTGGATGTCAAGAATGAAAAACAGGGAAGAAGTCAAGATGAGTTTTGGAATGTGTCAAGCATATTGAGAAAAGAGGACACATTGAGATGAAATCTCTCATTTGCATGCATCCAATGCTTGCTCAAGGAGAATGTCACATCCAGAAAGATTATGTAGATTTCCACAGACACGCAAATATGCCCTACTATCTTCAGTAAGAGCTAAAAACAATTATTTTAATGAATCCAATTAAACTTTCAGTGTGTTGATTCAGACATCTGCATTGCTTCTGGACCTACACGGATACTCACTGCAAATCTACCTGTCCAGGCCATAGCCATTACTTTACAACTGCAGCCATTGCCGAGTGGCTTCACAACGTTCCCATGCTGTGTGCTGTCTCTCTGTTTCCCAGTCACTATGTAAGAATAACCTCCTTCTCCCCATCCTGCCATTCTCTGCAAGCTGTGCTCTGGTGTGACTCACAGATGAAGCTCATACAGCCACTAGCCCTTCTCAGTTTCTTCCTCACTTAGCAGGTCAAGCTCAGTAACAGAGGAGCAAGAACATTTGTTAGTGCCAGCCTTCACCCATTGTTGATGTCCAGCCTGCAGAGGAGAGCAGCATTGTACATGGAGAGTGGGGTGAAACATTAGCTCCTAACCTGCTCTCTCCTCCACATATAGGGCCTCATACCCAACACTCAGAAATCCTTCTGCGCACCCTCCTGTATTTTGGGGACCATCTGGGCACCGATCACTTCCTCTCCTCCTGGCATTTGCTTGGATACCTCCTGTGGACTCCATTTTGGTAAAGACCAGTGAAGTCTTTGACCTTTGCTCAGTGTTAAGTTAATAAAATGACCCTTAGCTAGTATTGTTGAAATGAGAGTGTCTCCACAGAGATTGCAGAGCCTGGCTGTACAGATCTACACACGAGCATTCTATTCCAAGAGAATGTTAACTTTGTTTATAAGGGTCACCTTCAATGACATGTGCTTGAAGCAGACAACACTCCTGGACACTGTCAGTATGTTGTTTTGTGCCTTCCTTTATGTTACGAGGGTCCCTCCTGTCTCCAGCATTCATTTCCTCACTGGGCATGCTCACAACAGGACTGTGAGAACCAGTGGTCATGGCGAGTGTGCAAAGGGTCAAGAAGAACTGACTGAATGACCCATGTCCTATGGAGGGAGCATCCAACAGGCCAATGTGTCTGCGAGAACACACTTGTGATAATGTACAGGGAGGGAAAGGGAAGATCTATTTGTGGGCATGTTGCCTTCCTCAATGCAGTCCACCTGCACATGAGTCTAGAATTAAGGAGTTGGTAGAGTTATTTCTTTCATGTTCTTGGCCATTTTTAGCAATAAACGTGCTTCACGCCGCCACAGTTTGGAGATGTGGTTTCAATTCCGGTGCTTCCATTTGCAAACTGGAAAATGGTGAGTCATTTACTTACCTGTTTTCTCCAAGAATCAGCCCACCCTAAAACAAGCTTCCCATTGTGTGGGAAGAAAGCTGTGTGCTGAAAAAGTGTGAGGTTTTATTGAGGGTGGAGTAGCAGACGGGACGTTTGGACCCACCATGCAGCAGGCGTGATATATCTTTTCTGCAGTTTCTAATTACTAACTGTATTCCTGGACAAGCCCCAACATTATTTATTCTGGTTTTATGTTCTTTAAATGGCCTTCAGGAAAGCAAAAACCTCTCTTTACATGTGAGTCTCTATGGACTGTAGTATTCAGATTTTACAAGGCTCTCGGTAAGGCAGATGGCAAAAAAACATAAAGTTGCTCTGACTTTAAATTGAACCAAATCCAACACTGGCTACATGTCAGTTTTTGATAGTTCTAAATCCGTTTCTGTCTCATTTCCTTCAGAGTGGCTTCCCTTTAAAACTTTGCTAAATGATTAAATTTTTTCCCTGAATAGGCGATGTCCTAAATCCTTTTATTTGCTTCCTCCCTACAATGGAACAAGGCTGAAACAATAGACAAAGAAAGCACTGCCTGCTTTAGGCTGTGGACGCTGCATCCCGGAAGGGCCTCTGTTTTACATTGCCGTGGGCACCCTGGTGTAGAGTGCTCAATCTTGACATGACACTTCTTCCAGATAGAGACTTTTATTCCAAAGTGATATATGTAATATGTAATGGATATCTTTAATTTTTAAAGTTCATGTTAGAATCCATCACTTAACTCATTACGGGCTTTGGTGTGTGGACAACCTCACTGACTCCTGTTCCCTCTTCCATTAAAGTGACTCAACTGAATTTTTTATGGATGTGTTTGGAAATTAACTTCCAGGAGACTTCCCTTTGTCTGCAGGAGAAAGAGAGCTGTCTTAAAGGCAAGGTGGCTGTGGAGGCACACACACACACACACACACACACACACACACACACACACACACACAAACAGAACCCCCTAGTCTCAAGGGCTTTCTAGCCCTTTACTTCGCCCCTATTGGTTGTTTGCTCGCCTCTACTCTGCCTCAAGGTCACTTCTTCTTTGTCAGGACAGCTCTGGGCCTTTTGCTTATCAGAGCCTCTGCCAGTTCCAACAATTCAAGGAAGACAGGAGCTGTGCAAATAGAAAGCCTGGATTTACTGTGCATTGCAAAGCTGTGTCGCTGAGATTCAGATGCTGACAACTTCCATGTACGGCCCCAGCTATCTCCTCCCTGCAGCATGTGAGAAGAACACCTTGGAAGACTCTGCTCTGTAGGTGAGGCCATGAGAGTCCACTGGTCCTTATTGTCTTTTTCAACCCAAGAACAAAAGCTGGCGGTGGCGGGAGGGGGTTGTTATAGGGTATAGCAGAAATCACCCTACCCCACCAAATACACAAAACCCCAGAAAGTTTAGAGTGAGTTCCGAGCACAGAATTTGAGTGTAGTATAATTATCAAAGGACATCCAAAGGAGGAAGTAGCCTCATTGTGGCTAATATTTATTGTCAACCTGACAGGACCTAAAGTCAGTGGAAACCAGCCTCTATGAGAGAGTTTTTAGATTGGGTTAAGTGGTAAGTAAGAAGACCCACCCTAATGTGGGTGATCCCATCCCCATGGGTTGAATCAAAAAGGAAACACCAACTGAGTGACTTACATTCATCTCTCTGTGTCCATGACTGGATATAACCTGTTCAGCTCTCTCTCATTCCAGATGTGACACCTTCCCCATCATGATGGACAGCACCCTAAAACCATAGCCCCAAACAGCCTTTCCTTCATTTGATTTCATCACAGCAATGGGAAAATAACTGGTACATGACTGCAGCTGGCAGACTTTAATGAAGTTGAGTCATTTGCGTGAGCCAACACAGAGTTGGTCTAAAATCACACAGTTAACAAAGGTGGGAAACTCTCATGCCCAAATGCTAGACTATGAAATCCTTCCTGAATAGACTTTCTCTCCTTTTGTCCTCACCAAATCCCCCTGAATTAGACTCTATCCTAAGCCCATCTTACCCGCACAGACTGTGTCCCAGAGGACCAAAGAGCATGAACCGCCTACAGGAACGTCCACTGTGTCACAGTGACCGAGTCACCCAAATAACTTCTGAGTTCTCCCTACAGGTCACGACCCTATGTTCATTTAAAGCATACAGGGGTCTAACTGTGCATGCTGCTCCTTTCTGGTCTAATCTTTTTAAGGATGGAATGCCACTTCCTGAGCCTTCTTTAACACCACAGCGCCCTGAGTCTTCAACACCACAGTGCCCTTCTCAGCAGCTGGCATCTGGCAGCAGAACTACACTTTCCCACAGAGGGTGGGAGTCTCTGAGGCCTGTTAGAATCAGAAAAAGATTTGCAGCAGGTTTAGCTTAGATTCTCTATGAATAGGAAGAAAAGCAAACAGCATGAATACATATAGGCTGCATATGTAGCATCATGTGACATCTCACTTTTTTACATTTGTGTGGTGGTGGGGGGTGGGGGAAATGGTATTCCCCTCTTATAAACAGTCTAATTTTGGCTTGGGCTGTGCTCACTTTAAGTCCTCTGATCTCCCCCTAGTGTTCTTGACTCAGTATTGCAGTTCCTCACTTCAAATGAGGCTCTAGAAAAGTTCTTCAGCCAGTAGGTGCACTGATGTACTGAGCTAGTGGTTCTTGACCTTCAGCTGCGACCCTTTAATCCAGTTCTTCATGTTGTGGTGATCCAACCATAAAAGTGTTTTCATTGCTACTCCATAAGTGTAATTTTGCCACTGCTATGAATCATAATGTAAATATCTGTGCTTCCCGATGGTCTTAGGTGACCCCAAGAAAAGAGTCATTGGATCTCCAAAGAGTCGATACCCACAGGTTGCGAATTCCTGCACTAATCACACATAGCCTTGAGCACCGTGACAGGCTATCTCACCTGGCTATGAGTAAAACAGGTGTGAGTTTTTCATTTGGGGACTCTGGTCCCCGCTAATAGCACAGGGACCACCCGTCAGCCAGGCGTGTCATGCTCCTCTGCTCCCCTGCAATCCAGTCCTCTCACTGAGTCATGGTCCTTACTCAGGGCAGTATTCACCCTGCTGTTTTTGCTGAGAGTCCCAGAATAACCAGAAGGGCAGGAAGAAGGCATCCAGGGGTGGACACAGAAGGAAGGAGACAGCTCCATCCCAGTCACTGTCTCACACCTGGCGTGTAGGAGGTGCTTAGCCTGCTGCATGAGGAGTATGGTGGCAAGGAAAACATATGGTGAGGAGTGACTGGGATCATGGACTGGGTCGTTTCAATGTTCTCTGGTGAAAGAAAAAAACCAGGCTCACACTGATTTGGAGCCCAAGAATGCAGTCTTGAAACATTGCTTGTTTACAGAGTGGGCAAATGGGACCAGAAACATATTGGGATCCTGTAGAGAAGCTGCGGACATTGTGAAGCCTCTGGTGAGGATAAAGTGTGGGTGACAACAAGAAGGAGAGGGAAAGGAGTGGCTTAACTTTAGGCGGGAGGGAGCACCCCAGACAGCCTAGGGTGGATGTGTGTGATGGATGTGTTGGTGAGGGAGCACAAGAAGCAGATTATTCACAGACGCACCCTGGAACCACCTCACCAGCTGTGTGGGAGTAAACAGGAGGAGGTTAGAAGTCAACTCAAGTAGGAGGTGTTAATGCTCACTAACAGGCATATGAGTCCTTCGGTAAATACAGGGTTGTGTGTGAACGCTGCTGCAGAAGGCTTTTCTGTCTAAATTGGGAACAAGAACCCTCTAAACCAACCCCAGAATCTAAAATCAAACTTCCCAGGAATCTGAAAAACTGAAAGTGATAATTACCCACCACCAGAGTCACCCTGAGTTCAGCAGAGAAGAGATCCCCACTGGCCGACATTCAGGCTGGCTGTTTACAATACAGTTCTTACCCCTCTGAGGAGGTGAGCCTTCATAGAAACATTCCTGGGGAGAGGCAGATGAGGAAGGCAAGACCAAGAGACACAAAACAGTCAGTAGTTAAAACTCCATAGAACAGGAGGGCGTTGGTGAGCAGGTGTGCGTGCCATTGTATTACTGACCGTCTTTGAAGACTTTGAAACCATGGAGTTCAGCCTCCACAAAGCTTCAGAGACACAATGCAGGTGTGTTGTGTATTTTTCTTTTGAAGCAACACCACCAATATAAATTCTGAGATCAGCCTTCTGCACTGTAAAATATTAATAGCTGGGGGAGATTTTGTTGTTATCAAGCAGATTGTTTTTAGAAAGACCAAGGTAAATTACTAGGACAATTCCTTTGAAAATGAAGTCATTGTATTGCTGACATTCTTAGCTAAATTTAGCTCCCAAGAGTTAATTCTTATAAAGGATTCCATATTAAGGCTATGATCCAATATTTTAAAAAAAAAAGTAAATGTCTGGGATAAAACTAATAAAATACACAGAACTTTGCTTGAAATCAAAACTCATTACTCATGACCAGACATGGATGTTTTTGCTGTAACAAAGTCTACAGGCAGCTCTTGGAAAGGAGAAATGTTTGCATTTCCAAAATGGTGTCACCATCTGAGGGCATAATGTCAACCAATCTGCTACTCACCCTGGAACCACCATGGGCATGAACCACATCAGCTATACAATTGGTCAACAACCAATCTACCTGGATGTCAGCCAATCTACCTATTCACCTGGGTGTCAGCCTATCAATCCATCCACCTGGGTGTCAACCAATCAATACATCCATCTGGGTGTCAGCCAATCTACCCATTCACCTGGATGTCAGCTAATCTACCCATCCACCAGGGTGTCAACCAATCAAACCATCCACCTGGGTGTTAACTAATCCACCCATCTAACTGAGGGTCAACTAATCAAACCATCTACCTGGTTGTCAACTAACATCTTCTATTTAGATGTCAATCAGTCCATCTCTTCCCCCATTGTTTGGGATATTTTTGCCATAGTTTGTCTTCCAGATATCCCATGTCTTTCCCAAAAGGGAGCCGTAAAGTCAGTTTTTGATATAGGGACATTTGTTCATCAAAACATTGTATCATCCTTACAAGGAGATATACGGGATAGATACTTAAGGAATGTACTGAGTATTTGTTGTTCTGAACTATAATCAGTTCTAATTAACAAAAGAGTAGTAGTTTCCTGTCATCCTTGGCTTCACAACTAGAAGGTACCTCAAGCACATACAACAAAAGGCATTTAGAAGCTTCTTTTGCTAAAAATCTTTGACTCCCTGCTTTGGCCTTCAGGTAACCAAAAGTAGGGTAGAAGCCAGACTTCTCTGTCCTTATTTGTGACTGTCTGTCTCCTTTATTTTACTCGAAGGCACAGAGATCAGGCATTGACCTAAATCTTTACTTTTTATGGATTCCAAAAAAGGTAAAACTTCACAAGACAGAGCACTCTCCCAGATGTCAGGAAGGCTACACCCTAGAACAGAAGCAATTATTTGCTGAGGATCACTTTGACTCTAAAGCAACCACAGCTTCTGAGGATCACCTTACAGAAATGAAGCTGAGGCAATGTCCAAGGAGACCACACCGAGACCAGCAGCTGAGTGATACAGTCCTCTTACATCTTCCCTGTCCTCTGTTCAAAGCTGAAACTAATGCCAGGATCTCCCAGATGGACTTGGGGTACTGGCCAGGTGGCTGAGCCTGAAGAGGTAGCTGGAGCCCAGACGCTTCCCCTAATAAGGCAGAACTATATACTGACTGCCTTTGTCCCTTTTCTCCATCATGATGACAATTATCAAACTAAAATGTATAGATAACCATGGTTCACTATGGGCCACCCAGATGAACTCAGAAAAATAAATTAACAAAGCCACCTGAAGAAGGCTAATCCCACCATATACAAGCAAAGAATAGGTAACTTCCATTTAAATGATAGCACAGTGACCAAGCCAAACATGAAAGCATCTGATGATTCAAATATATAGTGAGAAGATTCAACAGAAAGAACTTGTCAAAGCAAGAAAGCAGTTCTCACCTGGAAGGGAGTTAAAGATGGCTGATTCTGGAGCCAAATATGAGTGACTAGCATGGGAAAAGACTCAGGTTTTCCCCCAAATGCCACTCTGGAGACTTTAGAGATGGTTACAGGAGATTTTTAGTTACATAACCAAGAAAGACATTAGCCAAAGCATTTACCAAATAAGTGATAGGGACCGTAGGAAAGCAAAGTACAGCAACATTGAGGACAGACCTCAGATGTTACCCAACAGCATTCTTGACTTTTGGATTGGTATCAGTGTGAGGTGTGCTAAGAACATATTTTAAGATCTCACTGGTCCCAGGGATGCTAGGCCAGATATAGGTATGTGTAGTTACTTGTTGGCATTCAAAGGGAATAAACACAATCCAAGATAATTTAATTCTGGTTTAGAACATTTAAACACATGATAACCCCCAAGGTTAGACATTTAGCTTTACAGAATCTTCTTCTTCTTTTCCTTTTTTTAAATTTATATGACAAGTATTTTATCTGCATGTGTGTTTATGTTCCACATGTGTGCCTCTTGCCCTGGAGGCCAGAAGAGGGCGTCGGATTCCATGGGAACTACAGTTACAGATGGCTGTGAGCTACCATGTGGGTGCTGGGAATGAGGCCCAGGTCCTCTGCAAGAGCAGCCAGTGAGTGTTCTTTATCGCTAAGCCCTCTCTCAAGGCCCATGGCTCTGTAGAATGTTTAAGACAGGTACAGTATTTCTTTCTCTGTTATGTTTCTCCTGGGAACTCTAGTTCACAAAGCTGTAATCGAACACTCAGTGGATGGACAGCACAGTCTGGATGAAGTCCATTAATCTTTTGCCACTATTGATTTAATTTAGAAGAAAGTGACTTAATTTAGAAGAAGGTGTGACAACTCCCAGAACCCACTGTCAAGTAATTCAGCACATGAGTGGAGCCCCCTGAGAAGTGATTTAAGAACTCATAGGTTGATTATAGCATTTAGGCTGATGTAAACAGGACTAAGATCTTCCTGAGGAGCAACACTGACAGGTTGTTGAACCCCCCACCCTTCATAGAGTCATAGCACATCTAACTCTTGGCTGCATCTTAAGCTAGACAGTTGTCTTAGTCACTTCCATCACTTGTAGGATGTGTCTTGTAAAACAAAGCAATGGTGCTCAGATGTCACTCGTTCCCGGGTGTCCCCCCCTCTTCCTTTCTGGCCAACTGCTAGGCATCCAGGACTTCTTCACTTGCTAAGAGAAGTGTCAAAAGTTCAGTGTGATGTAGAGTTGCTTTCAAGTTCTCTCTGTAGCAAGGTTCTCCTGATGGCGGTTATGTTCTCTCAGAGCCACATGCTGCCTTCACTCTACTTGTAAAATGAGAGGAAGCTGTGGAGGAGGGAGGAAATGGAAATGAGTGATGGGGGTAGGGACAAAAGTGGAGATGTGATTATGTAGAGGGAGGGGGTTGGGTCTGTCTTTTTTTTATATTAATGATAAATTCTTTATAAAGCTTGACCCTATTTCCTACTTCTGAGTGCCCCTCCAAGCCCTGTCTCTTTGGTGAGGATTAAGTTTCATAATGAATGTAGAGGAAAACATACAGCCCACAGCAGACAGAAGCATTCAAAATGACAAGTTCAAAGCCTCCTTTTTCTACATGTGAGGCCGGAGAAAACCTAGCTCTCATTCCTCTTAGTAAACTGCCTGGAATTGCCCTCCTACCAAGAAGCAGACACACAGTAGGCCAGCAGTAAACCACCTAGGCTTTCTTACTGTGAAACAGAGTGCCAAGAACTACACTGTAGGGTTAGGACTGGGCCACCATCTTGGGAAATAGGAGGGTGTGGTCAAATCTGCAGCCCCAAGGATTCTACCCAAATACTTCTAAAGACAGGTTCTACATTTAATGCAGAAGCTTTTAGGGCAATCTAGAAACTCAAACTATATAGCAAACAAATACTACTAATTGCTAATAGGAATTTTGACTATATGAATTTAAAGTTTCCTTCAAAGTGAAGAAAAAATTCACTTCTCCTGTTTCCTATGCAGGTAATATCTTTACACAAGATAAAAGGTGTCCTGTACCACTGAAGAGAAAATCCATATGTACTTTGAGAGAACCTGGTGCAAGCTCAGGTCATTTACTCTCAGGGCAGTCAGTGTAAACCACAAATAATAGGATGTTGTCTAGCCTGAGTTTTAGGCAGGTTCCCTCTTTTTTTTTTTTTTTTTTTTTTTAACCATCTCATAATGTACTCCCAAATCCATCAAATACTGGTTGAAAACCTTTGAATTTAATTGCATACCTCCACAGGCCACATCTCTCCAAAGGAACACCTCAGGCTGAGTAGAAGCACACAGACATAATAATCCCTGACCAGCCTCCCGGGAAAGCTGTCCTTCTGCATAGCTATTATATGGGTCAAATCACCCACATACTGTGTTCAAAGTCAGATGAAAACCCCATCAAGTACAAAAGACCTGGCGTCACATCAGGTTTTTTCCCCACAAAGCCAGAAAAAAAATCCTCAAGGTGAATAATGTAATAAAAAATATACCATTTAATAAGATGTACTGAAAGATAAAAATCTGAGGTAGTTGGTTTATTTGTGCAAATACATAAGTAGATATATGATAAACATTTGATACAACATTGATTTCAATAGCAGGGAGCTGTCGTGGGCTGCATTTCCTGAGCCCCCACCAGCAAATTTAGATTGAAAAGAAGGTTCAGCCATTGGTACAATGTTGCTAAGGTTCAGCCATTGGTACAATGTTGCTAAGGTTCAGTCCTTGGTACAATGTTGCTAAGGTTCAAAGCATTTTCACTTCAAAGCCCTTGAATGTCTAAGGGAGTCAAAGAGTTCTGTGTAGACACGGAGTCCCATGTAACCTCGTCTCTTCACCATTCACATCTGTGGTTTGTCAGTTCAGCTGGCCTCCTAGGAAATTATTTTTAAACATAGTAAATTTTATAGTAGCACATTTTTTTCTAAAGAAGACCTACAAAAATTAAACAAAGGCAAACAAAGTCTCCTGAGTGCAGAAGAGTCCACAGAATCAGTATGAATAACTGTGTTAACAAAGGGAAGGTACTGGCTGCTCTCAAGGTACTGGCACTGGTCCATGTTCCTTGTATGCATATTGGATGCCATAGCTCTGTGAAGTAGGCATTTGGCACCATCATCCACAACTCTTACAAGGCTGCAATACCTCATAGAAGCTTAGCAAACCAAGCAATGTCAAAGACCGATCAATCTGAGGGCCACCATGCAAACTCTGTTTGACACAGCACAGGCACAGGTGTTTTCTGTTCATTTGTTTGAATGCCCCACAGTCTCTGGGCAGCACAGTCAAAACTGCATGGGAATCAAAAGGCCCAGAACTTGTAACCTTGCAGGGGCCAAGGGTTAGGGTAAATGGGAATCAACAATGACCCTGAGTTGTTCAGTTCAACAATTTTGTTTGTTTCAATAAATCCAGGGACTGTCATGTGCAGAGGCATTCAGTAGAAAGCCAGCAGCTGCCACAGGAAAAAGGAGAAGCTCCCTAAACTTTGACTAAGTCTGCTCCATGACATGAATGGATCTTGTCTCTTTTCTTTCCTTACTTAAACAAGTATATGAAGAACCTAGGCAAGGATCTTGTTTTCTCTCCAAATACAAGACTGAGAGCGCACAGCTTTATGAGTCAAGCAGAAAATTTCACTAGCTGCTAGAAGAAGTGATTTGGGGGCAGAAAGAAAAGAAAACATTTTGGAGCCTAGAGAATTCACAGCAACCTCCAGGAAGCACATGGTATTTTTTATGCCATTGAGTAGGATTTGAACTAATTCCATTCCCTCTCAGATTCCAGGCATGTATACTACACACCAGCCCTGTGCCTGCTGCTACTCTCTGCGTGGTCAGAGCCATTTTAAACCTTACAAGACCAGGGACCGAGACTAGTGCTTGAATGAGGATACCACTTTTCCCATGCAGCTATGGACTAGAAATACCTACACTTTCACTTTTTGTACCAATGAGATAATGTTATAAAGTAAGGTGGGTGTGCCCCTTCGAGCTACATAAGAAATCCACATGCATCATTAGTGCTTTCCTGGAAGTAGAAAGTCTAGCCACAGATGAAGGTCAAAGAGAAGGCAACAAAAAGCTTCAAACTACCAGGTAAATGAGGGGGTTTTAAAATTTGTTTTCCTCCTGTGGAGAGAAAATTCAATTTGGGTTTGCTTTATCAATTCAAAATTGAGTTCTTAAGATAATGGAAATATGAAATCTTCTCAGACCAGGGACCACAAATAAGAATTTCCCCAGTCTTGTGTTAATGATTAAAGGAATATAAGAGATAAAATTTATTCCTTATCAGCATGCAGTAAAACAACAGGAATGAAAAAATTCCAGCTCAGAGGACCCTTCATATTTTCTATAAGCTCTGGGGATTCAGGCATTATCACAATGTAGCTTTGCTTTTGCCTATACAGTCACTCTAGTGTTTGTCCTACAGAGAGTCCCACCTTAAAACCTTACCACTAATAATTACTTTGCTGGCATGGCTATCTGTGACCCTCTTTTAATCCCACAGTGCCCAGCACATGACTACTGCTAAGTGACTGCAGGATAAAAGTCAATGAATTTTATTAGTAGCAAAGGCATCACCAACTTTTTGCCTCAGCTTTTGTGAGGGCTCAGTTCTAATTCCCAGAGCTTTTAGAGAATATTCAGAGTACTAGGGGGGAACTTCTCAATGGAACAAAGTATCTTCAGAGCTGGAGCAGCTGGTCTCTGAACAAGGCAGTGAGGACTGGCCCTGCCAAGAGCCTACAGTGAGGCTGAGGAAGTGTTATCACCTTCCCTGATGTTCTACAGCCAAAGCATTCAAGACACTCCCAGAATATAAATTCTATAGGTTGGTTTTTCATTCTAAAACCATTACCCAGATATTAAACAGTAAGCCTGCAAAATGTAACATTATATGATACTATTCATCTTTCCCAGAACCCTGAAGAACCCCCATTAGCACAGATCAAAACCACTTCCTGTCAACAACTCTATGGGCTTCAAATGACCACAAGGAATATATGGCAGAAAGGGACTGGAACCCAGAGGGATTGAGAGCAAGAGCACAATCCTGGGAGAGCTCCCAGCATGCTTCATGCCTGGGAGATACCCTTTCTGTGGTGAGCTAAACACATGAGTGTTTCAGTTCTACTCTTGGAGTTACCAAGGCAACTGATGGAGAAAAGCAAAACCCAGGTGTGTCCTCAGTAGAACAGATGACAGAGGTGGTAGAAAGCTTAAAGGGACCCACACCTTTACCCTCACTGAAGTATCAAAGACAATGTCGGAGGTGGTACTGCAAGATCAGAATCTCATTTAGGGATCTGGAACAAATCCCAGGAAGTCCTGTATGAAGAGACTCGGTGTGTTTCTTGGACTCAAAGCAGTCAACAGAGAAGGGAGCAGGTCTCTACAGTGAGCCCACACTGGTGCTCAGATCAAGTTAACCTGGAGTCTGGATCACTTTGATGACAACACTTCTTAAACAGGTGACAACTTTCTAAGTCATGAGCTTGTTCTGAGGCCAAAAAAGGAATGCACGCACAGTTGGGGTTGCCGATTTTTAGGATCAAAAGTGAAACCACTAGGAGCTCTAGCTCCCACAGCAGGCATCATTTTTTCATAGAGTCAGAAAGAGCAATTCTCAAATTCATCTGGAATAACAAAAAAAAAAAAAAAAAAAAAAACCCAGGAAAGCTAAAACTAGTCTCAACAGTAAAAGAACTTCTGGGGGAAATCAGTATCCCAGACCTCAAGCAGTACTACAGAGCAATAGTGTTAAAAACTGCATGGTATTGGTACAGTGACAGGCAGGTAGATCAATGGAATAGAATTGAAGACCCAGAAATGAACCCAAATGATCACTTGATCTTTGACAAAGGAGCTAAAACCATCCAGTGGAAAAAAAGATAGCCTTTTCAACAAATGGTGCTGGTTCAACTGGCAGCTAGCATGCAGAAGAATACAAATCCATCAATTCATATCTCCTTGTACTAAGCTCAAGTATAAGTGGATCAAGGACCTCCACATAAAACCAGACACACTGAAACTAACTGAAAAGAAACTGGGGAAGAGCCTTGAGCACATGGGCACAGGGGAAATTTTCCTGAAGAGAACACCAATAGCTTATGCTCTAAGATCAAGAATTGACAAATGGGACCTCATAAAATTACTAAGTTTCTGTAAGGCAAAGGTCACTGTCAATAGGACAAAACAGCAACCAACAAATTGGGAGAAGATCTTTACCAACCATATATCTGACAGAGGGCTAATAGCCAATATATACAAAGACTCAAGAAATTAGACTCCAGAGAGCCAAATAACCCTATTAAAAATGGGGTACAGAGCTAAACAAAGAATTTTCATCTGAGGAATATCAAATGGCTGAGAAGCACCTAAAGAAATGTTCAACATCCTTAGTCATCAGGTAAAGGCAAATCAAAACAACCCTGAGATTTCACCTCATACCAGTCAGAATGACTAAGTTCAAAAACTCAGGAGACAGCAGGTGCTGGCAAGGATGTGGAGAAAGAGGAAGCCTCCTCCACTGCTGGTGAGGTTGCAAGCTGGTATAACCACCCTGGAAATCAGTCTGGTGGTTCCTCAGAAAACTGGGCATAATACTACCAGAGGACTCCGTTATACCATTCCTGGGCATATATCCAGAGGATTCCTCAGCATGTAATAAGGACACATGCTCCACTATGTTCATAGCAGCCCTATTTATAATAGCCAGAAGCTGTAAAGAACCCAGATGTCCCTCAACAGAGGAATGGATACAGAAAATGTTGTATATTTATACAATGGAATACTACTCAGCTATTAAAACAATGAATTAATGAAATTCTTAGGCAAATGGGTGGAACTAGAAAATATCATCCTGAGTGAGGTAACCCAGTTACAAAAGAACAAACATGGTATGCACTCACTGATAAGTAGATATTAGCCCAGAAGCTCAGAATACCCAAGACATAATTCACATATCAAATGATGCCCAAGAAGAAGGAAGGAGAGGCCCCTGCTCCTGGAAAAGCTCAGTGCAACAGTGTAGGGAAATACCAGGACAAGGAAGTTGGAGGGGGTTGATTAGGGAACAGGGGGATGGGAGAGGGCTTATGGGACTTTTGGGGAGGGGGAAGCAGGAAAGGGGATATCATTTGAAATGTAAATAAAGAATATATCTGATAAAAAAAAGAAAAAGAAACAGAAACAGAACTCTAGTACCCGTCAAAGGCCAAGTGAGTTTGAGCATGCATTCTAACAGATTACATGGGGACTTCTAAGCACATTAAAGTTTGAGAGAGAGAGAGAGAGAGAGAGAGAGAGAGAGAGAGAGAGAGAGAGAGAGAGAGAGAGAGAGAGAGAGAGAGAATGAGAGAATGGGACACATGAAGACACATGGACCCTTGAAAGAACACGTGCAGCCTGATACTACACCAGCTCTACTCCCCAGGCATTTAATATGATGCACAGTGTGTATTCTACAGTTTTAAAGTGGTGTTTTTCACTACAGGCTTTCAACGTCAGATCACAACAAAGAGTTTGCCAAAGCATGTATAGCTGAGATGAATCTCCTTTGTCTAACAGAACTTCATATTTCCACACTAAGGAAGATTCTCAGAACTTGGAGTGTTTCTCAGTTTTAACCAAAGATAAGAATCTAAAGAGGAAGGCTGTAGTACATTGAGAGGTATAGGTCAGAAAAGGAAACGATCTAACAAAGAAAAAGCAAAATACAAGTGAAAGTTAAGGGGGCAGGATGAAAACCCACTTGCAAGAATAGTTCCCAGAGGGACGACTGAGCCAGCACTGGTCCGCTCACCACAGTGCAGACGGAGGCTAATACCTGGAGGAAGCAAAACCCAACATTCCTCTGCTGTCCAGAAGGCTCAGGTCCTGGCACACAACCTTCCTGCTACCCCTCCCCCACCCAGCTGAGTGGCTGGTTCTTGCAAGTCAACATCTGACTTAAGAGACAGTCATTCCAAAAGCAGCAGAGCTCTGGCCAAGTCAATGTCAGCCCATGCTCTGTCCCACAGCAGTTGGCCACCGTTCCTTTGTGACTTTGTGCAGCTCTTTAATTAACATGAAGTGATGCTGCAGCCTGTGCAAGGTTAAAAGAGAAAGAGCCTGGATCTGTGAGTGACTGACGCAAGTGTGGCTTTTCATGTCTAGAAACAGTCTGAGTAGCCAGAATAATGGACACCAAAATTACAGTATTAAGGGTTTACTGGTAAAGGATAGCAAGGGACAGATTGAGATACAGGGACGGACTGATGTTCAAGGACAGACTGATGTGCAGGGGCAAACTCATGAGCAGGGACAGACTGGTGCACAGGAACAGACTGATTGATATTCAGGGACAGACTCATGTGCAGGGACAGTCTTGTGTGCAGGGACAGATTTGTGTGAAGGGACAGGTTTATGTATATGAACAGACTTGTGTGCAGGGACAGATTTGTGTGAAGGGACAGACACATGCATAGGGACAGAATGGTTTTCAGAAGAGAAAAGGAGCTACAATGTGCATTAGCTTTATTTGCCTGAGGGACCAGTCTGCCTAAGGGATTTATGTCAAACCCACTGTAGAAGATGAAGGAGAACATCACACAGTGGGGAAGGTCAAGAGCTGGAAAGCCCCCGGTGCTCCAGGCTGGATTAGCCTCTGATGGGGCAGTGCTTCCCACTTCCCCTTCCAAACTCACCCCAGCACTTTAGCCACTTAGGAGCTTGCTCTCACATAATATGCAAATGTGTTTTCCAAGAAACATTTTCAAATCAACAGAAAGCTCTAAGCCAGAAACTGTCAGACAAATGTCTGTCTAATCATGTAGGGTGAGGGGATGTGAATCCATTCAATTCCCTTAAACGAGTCAAATAATCCTGGTGCTCCTGTGGAACCAGAGCAAAGCTAGCAGTCCCAGCAGTGTCTGTGTCCTTCCAGGCCATGACTGGATGGCTTCTGAGACACATCACTGAAATAAATAAAGATCTGTGCATACAAAACAGCCAACTACTTGTACGGTAGAGATAGTAGAGACAGGATTTTGACATTTGTATTCTAGAATACATCTGACAGCCAAAATAGCCATGAAAATGTTGATTGAATTTTTAGAAGAGAGTTCAAAGATACCTTCCAGCAAGAGCAGAGTATAACTGAGCAAAAAGAGGCAAAAATATCTTCTTCTGACTCAATTTCTTTAATTCATAACAGCATGAAAAATTTCAGATCCTTCCTATCCCAGATACTCAAGGCAAGCCTGCTGCCTCCTAAGCAGCCATACCATGACACATAGGGAAGGCTATGGTACTGAACCCACCCCCTTCCTCTAGAATATTCCTCAGGGACTTGATGAATTGTCAAGTCAAAGAACTGTGTCAAGGGAAAACAGAAGTGTCAGGACCCAGAGCTTCAAGGTAGCCTAAAAGCACAGAAGTCAAGTGTCCATGAGGGGAATTCCAGTGTTGATCATCTAGAGCCAAACTACTGACTCACAGATGCCAAAGTATTTGTTAAGAGATGGCATGATGCTAACCTCCTGACTAGATAGATGGCGGTGGCGGAGATGCTCTGGGAAGAGCTTACTTAAACCAGCTAGGATGTGAGAGGAGGCTTAGTGGTCATAGGTAAGCTAAAAGCACCACCTCAGTGGGTGACAATGTGTCCTAATTTACCTAGACCCCAGGAGACTAGAAGATGAATATGTCTGATGCGTCCCTGCTCCAGGGAGAATAGTGCTCACTGCAGGCAAGCTCAGACACACGAATAAGAGAACATCACCAACTATGGGCCTATTTTAGAGAATTCTTAAGTAAGTCAAGGAAGCAGGCTTGCTGTGGATTGAGGGTTGTCAGGACATTCTCCTCTTGGGTACCTTGACAAAGCTTATGTTTAAGGAAGACAAGGGTGAGGCTAAATCTGTGTTTAGCTAATCATATGGCAGTGGTCAGCATGTTGGCTCGTGTAACTAGCTCATCTATGGCATTCATCAAATGTATATTGTGTCCATATCTGACATCACAGATTGGACTCTGCCACTCTCCCAGAGTGGCCTTGAGTGTGGCAGTTGTCAGAAATTATTGATGTTCAGCAAAAGAATCTGTGAGCTAGCTGTGCCTTCCAGGAAGCTTCTAGGTGCCTGGGATCATGAACTCTTTGTGAGAATGTAAGACAGGCATTGTCAGGGACAGGAGGCCCCATGAGCTGGACAATAGAGCAAAAGGTTTCCATCTAACTTTGTGTGATCATGTGAAAGAGCTTGTTGCCTTGAAGATGTTGATTAGTGGGCTCATAGAGAGGGGTCTCACTGGTTAAGAGTGTATACACCTGGGTTTACAGTAACTTCCCAGAGCTGTAAGTCAAAATTCACCACTATGTAAATATTGCTATTGCTCTTCACCTTTAAGATGCACAAGAAAACTGTTTATCCCAGAGCCTCAGACTGTAATGACTGGGTAGTTCCATCTTACTGTGAGTGGCATCCCAGCTGTTATCAGATCCAGGACATCCCAGTGTCAGGGTCAGCAGCATAGCAGAGCTGAGCTTATAGCTCTGCCCAGTGGCTTGTGCCAGGACCCTCCCACTTTGTTTTATTATCCTGACTAGCCCTGGTCTGCCTTCTCCTATGATTTCACACAAGCACAGTCACACTAACATATAAAAGCAGGCTTCAAGCTGTCCTGAAGTGCATCTGTCTATTTGAACCTTGTGCACGCACCATCATACTCCATAGCTGCTAACAACTTCCTTCCTGGTGAGCATTGATAAGCCACCGCTTCCTTGTTATATCTGCCATGGTTTGTTTGTGCTTACTGCTCTTCATTTCCACAATTTGAAGAGAGTATTTCTGAAGTAGAACTTTAAGGGTTTTTTGGAAAGTCAGTTGTGATTGATGGTGTTTTGCCGGGGGCAAACAGGTAAAAGTTAAAGTAGACACGGGTGACAGACTAAGGCAGACTCATGAAGGAACTTTGTGCTGAAGCAGACACAGGATAGAGGATGTTCTGCTAAAGCAAGCACATGAAAGGACACGTAATAAAGGATTCTTTGCCAATTGCACACATGCATTGGTCAACCTTACATTGTGTAATTGAGCTGCATTTGTTGGGACTCTTGTGCTAAAATACTTCTGGTGGTGTGCTGCAGTTTCTTGCCACTTCCACAGATTCAGGCTTATTGGCAGAGTGATGTCTGTGAAGTTACTGCAAAACCAGCTGAGGCAATAAATGTACTGAGGCAAGACCCAGAGAGGATGCTCGATGTGTGTGTGTGTGTGGGGGGGGGTATAAATAGGACTCAACAGACACTGACAGTGGTGGGGCCTGGGCTAGCCCTGCTTCTAGAGCTAACTATACAATGCTCAGATTGTTGGCTTCTTCAGTGATCTTCAATTCTCTGAGAGAGGCACAACCAAGAACTTCTCCTGGCATTCCTTCTGGTCCCTCTTGCTGGCTCATGATGAGGATGAGGCCGGGCTGTCTCTTCTAGGTCATTCCACCACTGCTGTTCTGTGTTTGCTATTCCAACCCTACCAAAACGGACTGATGATGTATCAGTAAAGTGTTTGCAGGGGGATCGAGCTGCCGCTACTAATCTGTGAACTAAACCACTAATTTCCAGACAACACAGATGAGATTTGCTCCAACGAACCTTTCTAAATAGGTCCACTTCCCCTGTATCCTTTCTTTTCCACTACCTCTGATGGATGGTGGGCCACAAGGAAGGTTAAAGTGTTTAAGAACCATCATTAAAAATAGGTTTAAAAAAATTAAAAGTTACACATTTCCTGCCCAGAGACCATTAAGATCACTATGTCAGTGTCCAGTCCCTATTTAAAGATGTCACACTCTGTCCTGTTCAAGAGAGTACAAGACATGGTCATCAAACTGGCTTGACTTAAGCATGGCACTATGGGTGGAGTATTTTATTCTGAGATCATTTAATTATAATTGTTTTCTGGAAAACAATATTTCATAAATTATAAAAGTTAACAATCATGTAAATTCCTCTACCACAATATACCACAGTATACCACAGTATACTTCTAACAAGGGCTTCTGCCATCAAGTACTGTGGAGAGGGTCTCACACTGGCACTAAAGCGTCAAAATAGATGACATCTCAGTGGCAAACCATACAGTGCCATGTGCACACATGCACATATGCACACATACACAATGCACATAATAACACATACACATATATAGACATACATGCATTCACTCAGGCACACATACATATGTGCATACATGAACACACACAAACACACTTACAAACACACACAAACAGGCATATTTACAGACATGTCTACACAACATGTTCCCTTGAGAGTAGCTCAACATCCTTTACATTTTAATCAAATCCCTCTATGCATAGAATACAGATATTGGCAGATCTTCCTCTTTCCCTCAGACTAGAAAAGCCACTCTGAGCACACTTGCAGAAGGCATGCCAAGTGACAAGCTCTCTTTTCTGTCTTCTCTCAGCCACGTTACATTCAGAGGTAGGACCTTTTCCAAACTTTTTAGAAAAAGAATCAAAGGCCAAATAAAAGCCCATTTAACTTCTTTTTACTTGAAACTTCAAAGTAGGTCATTTACACAGTGAAAAGGGCAAGAAAGCAAAAAGAACAAGAGTTGACGAAACGAAGACTCAACAAAAGTCAACCTAAATCTGAGGAGTCCTTCTCCTTTCTCTAGAGCACATTGCCCACTATTGTCAAAGAAAAAGTCATAAAATTGGATTTTGTTGTTTGTTTCTTTCCCATCATTGTGAAAGGCCATTGACTGTAAACCAAATTTGAAAAAGAAAAATAACCCAGTGCCCAAAAGGCAACAGGAATGTAACAACTCACAGGCCTGAGAACTAGACAGCTCTGGTCTGAAAAGCTAAGGACTCAATAGCATCTGCTGAAGTCAGCATTCTGCTCTGTTTTCAAAGTGAGGCTGGATTCTGCTCCTTTGTGTTTAGGATGCAGTTCAGTTCTTAACAATCAACCCCACTTTCTGACAGACAGAGTCATCTTAAACTCAGTTTATAGACTGCAGAACCCTCTCCCACAACTATTGGTGCCAGGCTGTTCCCAACACGCAACTCACTCACAGACCCAGATATGATGGTGCCACAGAAGGGTTCACCCTGTCCCCAATTGTCTTGACCATCTGCAAGGAGACTCAGGGTGACTGAGCCAGGGTCTACAAAAGCACAAGAACTGAAAGGTTCAGCTGCCCATGGTCCACAGAGACTGACTTAGGTCCATGTACAGTACATGCTGAACCCCTTTATCTTCAGCAACTCCACTGACACTCACTGTACATCACTGGTCCCTGGGCCATCATAACCCAGCAGCATAAACCAGAAGCTTATTCCAGAAGGGAGTTCTCTCATGGTACCAGATATTCTGTCTCTTCACTCAAGACTTTTGTTCCTGCTTAAGGCTCTGGAAGGAATTGTCCTCACCTCTCATGATTTCTTGTAGAGGACATCAATCCTTGGCATTCCTAGGTTTACTGAGTATGCCTGTCTCTTTCTGCATCTCCCTGTGGCTTCCTTGCTGTCTCTTCTGTCTGGATGTCTTGGTGTCGTTTTCCTCTCTGTATACATCTGGTGCCTCATTTCTTCTTCATCTAAGGACACTGATGGATGGATGTGATTTGGGCTCACCCTAATCCACTATGTTCTTTGACTGAATCTGCAAAGACAGCATTTCCTAATATACTCACATACACAAGTAACATCGACTAGGGGCTCAAGATATTTTGAGGAGAAGATAGAATTTAATCCAAATGTGCATGCCCAAGCTATGGTTCATGAAAGCCGTAATCTCCACAGTAGAGCTCACTAGGCTCAGGAGGGGAACATAAAAATGCCACCATTGCTAAGTTACACAGCCTATTAAACATAATTCTATGGGTATAACTCTGTGTGCCATTCCTTAATAATTCTTAAGTCATTCTGCTATACAGCAGCATCCATAAAACACTACTAAAACATGAATGTCAGTGTTTCCATCAAAGTGACTAATATTTTTAAATGGGATGCTCATTTTCTTAGTAGGCAACAGAAAATGTACCGGCCATACAATTCATGCTGAAATACAATTTTTTTTTTCTTAGAAAACAAAGGGTTTAAAAATGGCCTTCAGGAACTCAAAAGTATCTCATTGATATGATTGTAAATATGTAATACTTTTAAATTAATATCATATGTAGGTATGAAACATTTAGAGTTGGTGTGAGTGTGTGAGAGTGTGTGTGTGTATGTGTGTGTGTGTGTATGTATTTCTGTGTGTGTGGGTGAGTGTGTGTGTGTATGTATTTCTGTGTGTGTGTGTGTTGTACATTAGAACTTCAGGAAAAGGCAGAAAACACGTGTCAAAGGCGCTGGAGCTGGAGAAGCTGATATGGATAGATCCATGACACCAGGGTACCAGTTTGGAAGCTTGGCTGTGTCTGTGTGTTTCTCCCTTTTGCTTTGAAGTGACTAGAATAAGTGAACGGTCTTTGATCTATTCTTCCAGATTAACCCAAATCTTCCAGAGTCATGGTTCTAGAAAATACTGGAGAATGACTTCTGATATTTTCAACTACATAAATGTCATGATTTGAGAGAACCATACCTGGACTGGATGACACACAGAGACTGAAAGACAGACATAAAAACAAAAGCTAGGAAGACATTCCATACACATCTACCCGACTCACACAAAAATCCCATGAAAGGGGTATTACTCAAAAGTAATATTGAGCATCAATTTCTTTGGATTTTTTTGTGATTTCTTAAGTGTTTTTTTTTTTAGTGATTATTGTAATGATTTCTTAGTGATTATTGACTAACAAATGTACTATTTCATACTATTTACTACAGGATGATATAAAGTATGATACAAAAGACATACCAGTTTAGAATAATCCAAAGGAAAGACAACAGTGATTATATGAAGACACAATGGGCTTGCAAATTGAAAACCAGGACATAAAATATGAGAAACAAAATTCTAATGTGCAATTACACTGAAACATTCATCAGATCAACAATAGCAAATCTTTACCATTTCAAGAGTGGGAAGTGTGGCTACATCACTAGGAGGTGTGGCTATATCAGGAAGAGGTGTGGCCACAGGAAGAGGTGTGGCCACAGAAGGAGGAGGGGTGGCCACAGAAGGATGAGGTGTGGCCACAGCGAGAGGAGGTATGGCTATAGTGAGAGGAGGTGTGGCTATAGCAGGAAGAGGTGTGGCTACATCAGGCTGTGTATGCTATGTATAGAACTAGAACAAATTTGTCATCCAAATCGAATCTTTGAGGAGGAAGCAACATGGATCAACAGAGGAAGATCCATTGTTGTACAGAGGCCACCTTTTGAGCATGGTGCTGATTGGGCTGCCCACTTCTAGAAGCCCACTTCTTTCTCATAATTCGTATTTTCATCATTCAATAACTATTCTCGGAGAGATTCTTCATTCTAATGTTGCATCGATGACCATTGGAATTGAATGTATTGGTCACTCTCAGTTACAAACATCTGACAACAGCTCAGGGAAGGGAAGGCTGATGGTTGTCCCACAGCTTGTGATTACATAGTAGGGAATGTCACAATGGCAGGGCTATGAGGCAAGCTGGTCACATTGTGTCCATCTTCAACAGATTGAGACAGATGTTTCTGCTTAGAACACATGAATGCTGTTGAAATCACCCAATCTAGAAACTCCATCATGGATGGACCCAGAGGTTTGCTTCATGGGAGATTTTATATCCTGCCAAGTTGACTGTTAGTATTGACCATCACACACAGCAAGCAACTTTGGTAGAGACTGATTGAGTAAGGACAAGAATCTACCACTGAAGCACAGACTCTTAGGAATGCCTTGTACCAAACAGATGCTTGACCAACGCTCAGCCTGGTAGTTTGGTGTGTACATACCCCAGCCTTGGTTACAACCCAAAATAACTTTTTTTTAAAACATTTTTCTGATGAGAATCGATTGTTTCCACTGCTGAAGAAGGCATGCCAGAAGGAAAAAATCATAGAGTGAAGCTTCTGTTTAACATGGTAAGAATTAACTCATGATCCGCCAGGTTCAGAGACTGGAGCACAGAGTGGAAGGTCCTACCATGTAAAGGGTGTGAGGGAGGAATGCAGGGGATGGGAGGGTGTGAGGAAGTGGAAGGCGTGGCATATCAACACCAGCATTGAAGTACTAAGTTGAGTCTGAACAAGTGGTTGTTGCTCTGGTAGACAGATCTTAAGTTATACTATATAAAAGAACACCAACCACTCACTGATCACAATTCTCGGGATGTTATTCTCTAAAAATAATCATCTCATTTTCTTTTATTTTAAAGGAAGGTAATTTGATACATTTGTGTTTTCCCTACCATTTCTCCTATCTATTGCCTTCTCTATAATTATTTATAGCTCCTTTGCAGACTGGACTAAAATAATCAAATGCATTATAAGATCAACATGAAATATTTATTGCTTTGAGTATTTTTGTATTTGTACTTTGATTTTCTCATAATTTTTGATAGTAAATATAGAGGGATAATTTCCTCTAAAACCGAGTATTGAAAGTTTATGCAAAATTTTGCAAATTCATCTGAATGGCAAGACTTCAACAGATACATTTTTGTGAATTATGATAAGCTCATACATTTTACAAAGGCTAAATGATGTCCAACCATTTCAAATATTTGCGTGTCTTTTTTTTAGGTTACTCTATGCTATGAAGGTCCTGTTGGGATGCTTGACCTCTGTGTACCCGAATCACTGTTGAAGAGCAGTGTGTGTCTTAGGTCACTCTTTCTGTCTCTTACCCTGACCCCAGAAATGTTGGTAGAAACAAAAGCATGTGAAATAGTGCTTACTTTTGGATTATCACACTTCTATAAAATTTTATTGCAACAATTCAATGGCAGTATGCTTAATATAGATTTATGAGAAGACATTAAAAACTAAAGCATGATACCCACAACATGCCTAAGTTTCACATTTCACAGCAGCCCTTCCCTGTCCTCTGGGCTCCTACAATTTTTCTTGCTCCTTTTATGAGATGTTTCCTGAGCGCCGAATGGATTTAGTGGGCTATTTACAAAGAGAAAAAGGGAGAACATGAAGTTGAAAGGTGGACATTTTTTGTTTGGGAACATTCAGAGGGAATTAGAGAGTGAATATGAGCATACTATAATTATTGCATACACATATTAAGCTCACAGGAATGAATTCCAAAAATAAGTAAAACACTCAGTTGCTATAAGAGAATACATTCTCTGGTTGACTTTTTCAGCCTCAAAACATGAACAAGGAACTGTACTGAAATTTAGGGGGACAAAATGCAATTGCAAGCCTTCACCATGTGTCCAAAGTCAGAGCTGTCCTGGTCACAGCACGGGCTGAGTGAATTGGGTATAAGACATCAGCTGTCCATCGTTTGAAAGACAAGAAGAAAGGGGTTAGTGGGTTTACAGCTGCAGCAACTGTGGCCTCTTTAGTCTGAGAGAAGCCAGGTGACTGGAGTTGGGTGTGTGCTTGGTTATGTCCAGAGGTAAAAGTAGTGAAGCTGGTTCTTTCGAGTTGAGAAAAACTCCAAACAGGAATAATTCATTAGAGCCTATCGCTTCTGGAGAGAACTGCCAAGGCCAACATTGCCATTTGAAATAAATCATGTGATTAAAAAAAACATTATATACATTCTAGGCCAGACCTCTGCATGAGTCTTTGAAACAATGCCCAGGCAAAATAGAAGTGTCTTTATTATAGAACAAATCTAATTCCTTCCATACTTAAATATGTACACTAGAGAACAGTTAGAAAATGATTGAAACTGAGTGCTGCATGTATGTATTTCTGAATAAATTTTAATAAAATTTCTTTTCATGCCACATAGAGGCCTCAAAAGACAGCTATACATGAAAAATCTATATATGGAAATGTGGGTGATCAGGTCACTCCCCTTAGTTTCTAAGCCCAGCAAAGGTACAAGGCTGTATAATAAACCCCTGCTGAACAGTCACAAATCATAAATGGGAAGCTTTAATATCTTTATGACTCTTTCCAGCACCTGTTTATACCTTTTCAATATTTAAACTACAAAATGCATATGAGCAACATGCAAATACACTATAATTATTCCAATCCCCAGAGTCTGTAATTATGAGCCCATCCCTGCACAAGGTGGGAGAGGCTCTAGACTATACAGCTTCCCTGGAGTTCAGATATGTCTAGCTGACACAGTGGTCCACAGGTTCTAAAGCACAAGTGAGAAATGGCAGCCCATCCGCATGCTCACTGCAGCAGAGCTCTTTGGTGGGGGATGGGAATGCTAATGAAAGGTTGGGAGCCCCAAGGAAGCATTAACAGTCTTGACAAGGAGACAGTTCATAGACATCCAAAGACAGGCACACAGAACCCACACGGCACTGTGGGTCACAGGCCTTATACATAGCAAAGGCAGGATTAATATAGTTAAAATGGCCATTTTGCAAAAAGCAATATACAAATTCAACGCAATACCCATCAAAATCCCAACTCAATTCTTCATAGAGTTAGAAAGAGCAATTCTCAAATTCATCTGGAATAACAAAAAACCCAGGATAGCTAAAACTATTCTCAGCAACAAAAGAAAATCTGGGGGAATCAGTATCCCTGACCTCAAGCAATACTACAGAGCAATAGTGTTAAAAACTGCATGGTATTGGTACAGTGACAGGCAGGCATATCACTGGAACAGGATTGAAGATCCAGAAATGAACCCACACAACTATGGCCACTTGATCCTCGACAAAGGGGCTGAAAACATCCAATGGAAAAAAGATAGCCTTTTCAACAAATGGTGCTGGTTCAACTGGAGGTCAGCATGCAGAAGAATGGGAATTGATCCATCCTTGTCTCCTTGTACTAAGCTCAACTCCAAATGGATCAAGGACCTACACATAAAGCCAGACATTCTGAAGCTAATAGAAAAGAAACTGGGGAAGACCCTTGAGGACATCGGTACAGGGGGAAAGTTCCTGAACAGAACACCAATCAATAGCTTATGCTCTAAGATCAAGAATTGACAAATGGGACCTCATAAAATTACAAAGTTTCTGTAAGGCAAAGTACACCATCAAAAGGACAAATCGGCAACCAACAAATTGGGAAAAGATCTTCACCAACCCTACATCAGATAGAGAGCTAATATCCAATATATTCAAAGAACTCAAGAAGTTAGACTCCAGAAACCCAAATAACCCTATTAAAAATAGGGTACAGAGTTAAACAAAGAATCCTCACCTGAAGAACTTCGGATGGCAGAGAAACATCTTAAAAAATGCTCAACTTCACTAGTCATCAGGGAAATGCAAATCAAAACAACCCTGAGATTTCACCTTACACCAGTCAGAATGGCTAAGATTAAAAACTCAGGAGACAGCAGGTGTTGGCGAGGATGTGGAGAAAGAGGAACACTCCTCCACTACTGGTGGGGTTGCAAATTAGTACAAACACTCTGGAAATCAGTCTGGTGGTTCCTCAGAAAACTGGGCGTGTCACTTCCAAAAGATCCTGCTATACCACTCCTGGGCATATACCCAGAGGATTCCCCAGCATGTAAAAAGGATATATGCTCCACTCTGTTCATAGCAGCCCTATTTATAATAGCCAGAAGCTGGAAAGAACTCAGGTATCCCTCAACAGAAGAATGGATGCAAAAAATGTGGTATATATACACAATGGATGGGAAGGGGTGGGTTGGAGGACAGGGGAAGAGAAGGGGGCTTACGGGACTTCCGGGGAGTGGGGGGCTAGAAAAGGGGAAATCATTTGAAATGTAAATAAATTATATCAAATAAAAAAAAGAAACAATGAATTCATGAAATTCTCAGGCAAATGGATGGAGCTAGAGAACATCATACTAAGTGAGGTAACCCAGACTCAAAAGGTGAATCATGGTATGCACTCACTAATAAGTGGATATTAGCCTGGAAAACTGGAATACCCAAAATATAATCCACACATCAAATGAGGAACAAGAAGAATGGAGGAGTGGCACCTAGTTCTGGAAAGACTCAGTGTAGGAGTATAAGACAAAACCAGAACAGGGAAGTGGGAAGGGATGGGTGGGAGAACAGAGGGAGTGAAGGGGGCTTATGTGACTTTCAGGGAGTGGGGGACCAGAAAAGGGGAAATCATTTGAAATGTAACTAAAAAATATATTGAATAAAATTTTAAAAAATTAAAAAAAACAAATAAATCCAAGCAGGATGGGAATTAGACATCTCCCTGTGTAGGCCTATCAAAAGGCTTTTCATTACACATTTCTTACGTTTCAAATGGAAGTTTAGATAACGTTTTAAACATTTTAATTATTGACTTAAAATCAGGAAGATGTCTGTATAGTTCCCCCAACTCCTCTACGACATTTGAGGAAAATGCACCAACTCTTGGGAGCAACGCAGCTGTAGAGTTTGTGGGATGTGGCCCGTAGGTTAGTGTCATTCACACTGTTGTAGGGTTTCACTCTGCTTGTTGCACTCCAGGTCACCACATTCCTCATAATCTAGGTATCTTATGGAAACTCCAACGGTGCTTACAGCCCCTCACTGTGCAGGGTTATTAGCACATACAATATTAGTGATTGATCTTTGTCAAGTATTGCTGCTGGAGCAAGTTAATGATTCATCTACCACCCTCATAAGGAACTTACAGATGTAAATAATTAGCAATGGCAACACCCTGAGAAAGAATTTGAAGGTGTAGATGGTTAGGAAAGTCAGGTTAAGGTTTTTTGTTTTTTGTTTGTTTGTTTGTTGTGGGTTTTTTTTTTCTTGGTTGGTGATCAGGTGATGATTAATTTCTTGTGCCCATTTTCACCCTCACTTCCTGAAATGACTTAATAAAAAACTGTTAACAAATAGATGTGCACCTTGAGTTTGTAAAGTAGAGTTGACTGACTTTTTATATAAAAGTTTATATTTGTGATTCTTTTAAGATATTTTAAGGTTAATTTTACAATAAATAATAAAATGATTGATCCTTTCTTTGTAGCCACAAATACTGTCTGCCAGTAAGAGAAACTGGCTGAGAAAACTGCCTTGCTTGCTTGCATTTTCTTAATCTATAACAAATTGCTAAGTTACAAATGTATGTGGGTTCTTAGGAATAATTTGGATTTCTTTTAATACCTGTACTACATAAAATGCTTATTTAGCTGAGGATATTGGAAAACACGTTTTTCTACATATATTCATTGTAATCAACCACTTAATAAAAATAGAATGTAACCACATTATGATTTTTTGTACTGCTTGAAAGATTTTGCTGGGATATATAATCTGTTGGAGAAAAAATAAAGTTGTTGTAGTTTACAGAAGCTTGCTTAATCTGTCAAATGCATGAAGCTTTGCTCCATCTGCCCAGGGTATGAATGTTCATGTATAAATATATATATATATGTGTGTATATATATATATATATATATATATATATATATATATATATATATATATATGTATGCATGCATGTATGCATGCATGTATGTGTGAAGTTGTTGGAGCTTGCTCATTGGAGCCTTGCTTCATACACCAAAGATTTGTGTCTGTGTGTGTGATTCTTCCCCCTCCTTTTTTTTTTAATTCGATATATTTTTTATTTACATTTCAAATGATTTCCCCTTTTCTAGACCCCCACTCCCTGAAAGTCCCATAAGCCCCCTTCTCTCCCCCTGTCCTCCCACCCACCCCTTCCCACTTCCCCGTTCTGGTTTTGCCCTATACTGCTTCACTGAGTCTTTCCAGAACAAGGGGCCACTCCTCCTTTCTTCTTGTAACTCATTTGATGTATGGATTATGTTTGGGGTATTCCAGTTTTCTAGGTTAATATCCACTTATTAGTGAGTGCATACCATGAGTCACCTTTTGAGTCTGGGTTACCTCACTTAGTATGATGTTTTCTAGCTCTATCCATTTGCCTAAGAATTTCATGAATTCATTGTTTCTAATGGCTGAATAGTACTCCATTGTGTATATATACCACATTTTTTGCATCCACTCTTCTATTGAGGGATACCTGGGTTCTTTCCAGCATCTGGCAATTATATATAGGGCTGCTATGAACATAGTAGAGCATGTATCCTTATTACATGGTGGGGAATCCTCTGGGTATATGCCCAGGAGTGGTATAGCAGGATCTTCTGGAAGTGAGGTGCCCAGTTTTCGGAGGAACCGCCAGACTGATTTCCAGAGTGGTTGTACCAATTTGCAACCCCACCAGCAGTGGAGGAGTGTTCCTCTTTCTCCACACCCTCTCCAACACCTGCTGTCTCCTGAATTTTTAATCTTAGCCATTCTGACTGGTGTAAGGTGAAATCTCAGGGTTGTTTTGATTTGCATTTCCCTAATGACTAATGAAGTTGAGCATTTTTTAAGATGCTTCTCCGCCATCCGAAGTTCTTCAGGTGAGAATTCTTTGTTTAACTCTGTACCCCATTTTTTAATAGGGTTGTTTGGTTTTCTGGAGTCTAACTTCTTGAGTTCTTTATATATATTGGATATTAGCCCTCTATCTGATGTAGGATTGGTGAAGATCTTTTCCCAATTTGTTGGTTGCCAATTTGTCCTTTTGATGGTGTCTAAAATCAGGGACTAGACAGGGCTGCCCCCTCTCTCCTTATCTTTTCAATATTGTACTTGAGGTACTAGCTTGGGCAATTCGACAACATAAGGAGGTCAAAGGGATACAAATTGGAAAGGAAGAAGTCAAACTATCATTATTTGCAGATGACATGATAGTCTACCTAAGTGACCCAAAAAACTCCACTAGAGAACTCCTACTGCTGATAAACAACTTCAGCAAAGTGGCAGGTTATAAAATCAACACAAGCAAATCAGTGGCCTTCCTATACTCAAAGGATAAGCAGGCTGAGAAAGAAATTATGGAAATGACCCCCTTCACAATAGCCACAAACAGTATAAAGTATCTTGGGGTGACTCTTACCAAACATGTGAAAGATCTTTATGACAAGAACTTCAAGACTCTGAAGAAGGAAATGGAAGAAGACCTCAAAAAATGGGAAAACCTCCCATGCTCATGGATCAGCAGAATAAATATAGTTAAAATGGCCATTTTGCAAAAAGAAATATACAGATTCAATGCAATACCCATCAAAATCCCAACTCAATTCTTCACAGAGTTAGAAAGAGCAATTATCAAATTCATCTGGAACAACAAAAAACCCAGGATAGCTAAAACTATTCTCAGCAACAAAAGAAATTCTGGGGGAATCAGTATCCCTGACCTCAAACAATACTACAGAGCAATAGTGTTAAAAACTGCATGGTATTGGTACAGTGACAGGCAGACAGATCAATGGAACAGGATTGAAGATTCAGAAATGAACCCACACACCTATGGCCACTTGATCCTCGACAAAAGGGCTGAAAACATCCAATGGAAAAAAGATAGCCTTTTCAACAAATGGTGCTAGTTCAACTGGAGGTCAGCATGCAGAAGAATGCGAATTGTTCCATCCTTGTCTCCTTGTACTAAGCTCAAATCCAAATGGATCAAGGACCTCCACATAAAGCCAGACACTCTGAAGCTAATAGAAAAGAAACTGGGGAAGACCCTTGAGGACATCGGTACAGGGAGAAAATTTCTGAACAGAACATCAATAGCGTATGCTCTAAGATCAAGAATTGACAAATGGGACCTCATAAAATTACAAAGTTTCCCCCTCCCTTCTTTCTGGCCATAGTTTATTGCTGCTCTCCCTCCCAGGGAGTATTTTACCAGCTTTAGTGTATCAAGTTTTGTACCTTCAGAGAAAAGTCTGCTGGCTGATCAACTGCTGACTCTAAACCCTGCCTCAATTTACTCTAGATGTCAAAGCTGCTCTCCAACAACAAACTATGGCCATCTTCATCACTGACTCTCTGGCAGGTAAATAAGCAAGCCAGGTATTTACTTCAGTGATCAGCTCGGCATTAGTGACTGCTTCTTAAGTTATGTAATTTCAAAGCACAGGAGTTATTTCTCCTGTAGAATTTAACTGTGTTGGAAAACAGTTTTTCATCTAAAACTCAGTAGGACAAATCCCACATTTCTGTAGTGATACAATGGTATGGAAAACAACCACGTGGAAAAAATATTTTTGTATTGAGCTCTTGTGCACCTTCTCTTGAGTATTCTATAAACTTGATCCAGCAATTAATTAATAGAAATACCATGTTTTCTTATGTCTTAAAGCTAAGCTGTACCCCTTGTTTGCCACATATATTTTGATATTCTGTGGTTTGATTCTATATGAGGAGTTTAAAGAGCTCACACACACACATATACAAAACAAAAACAAACAAAAACCACCACCAACAAAAAACCTAGTGCCTGGTCTTTGCCATCCCTTGGCATTGTATGGTAAAGAGGTACAATACTGAGAATCTAACAAAATAACATAAAAAGAATTTAGAAAGATATGCACAGTAAACAAGGCATATTCAAGGACTTGACACATAGGGCAGAGTTAGTGTTAGCCAAGTTTGTCAAGCTACTTTTCCATTCCTGCAATAAAACACCATGTCCAAGACAACTTATAAAGAAAGTATCTAACTTGGGGCTCACAGTTCTCTAGGGTGAGGCCATGACCATCATGGTGGGGAGCATGGCAGCAGGAAGGCATGGCACTGGAATGGGAGAGTTTGCTTCCTGATCCTAAAGCAGAGAGAAGGAGAGTTGACAGAGGATTGCATGCTCTTTGGAAACCTCAAAGCCAACTTCCAGTGACACACCTTCTCTAACAAGGCCACTTCCTCTAATCCTTCCAAAACAGTTCCAGCTACTGGGTACCAAGTGTTAACAGTTCCACCTACCAGGGACCACACCAAGCATTTGAACATACGAGCCTATGTAGGCCATCCTCATTCAAACCACTGCAGACACAGAAGGGAACCCCAGATGGAAAGAAGCAGGATAGAGATATGTAATAACTAGACAATAACTAGAACTTGTCTCTAGGCAAGAACCTTGAGACACAGAGCTTCCACTATCCCTTAGTCCACCCTCACAACACTGTAGGAGTCCTATCATGATCCATACCTGTAGATAAGACAGCAGGATTACAGCTAAGCAGAGGACACCATCCACCACAAGCACCCAACTGTGAGTGGGTCGCTTACCTGACACATGACCCTGTCTCTCATAGAATGTGGGATTACCTCTATGTATATTGCTTTCTTGTAGTACACAGACATCTACATGCTAGCAGGGTATCCTATCACAACTGAAAATGCAGCTAAAACCTTGAGAAAAAGACATTTCAGGAAAAAAATCATGTGACTCCATTTTGGAAAGACCGACTCAAATGAAAGGCATAGGAAAGCTTATCAATAATTCAGTATGAAGCTGATACACCTGTAAAATCGTTGGAAATACAAGCTCCAGCCATTTTGACAATAAAACCATAATGCTTCATTTATATTATAATTTGATTCTTACAGTGTTATAATTAAAATATGTTATGACAGAATAAGTCAAGGTTAAATATGATTGGCTAGAAAGGTGATGAGTTTTCAGACACAGCTTCCCATAGTTTATATCTTATAAATGGCAGGAAACTGCTTACATCAGTATTGTTTTCACTCTGCCCTGCATCACTTGAGACATGCCACTCTCTGTATCCTGATTGCACATGCACTTGAGAATTTGGGGGTATTTTCTTTGGTATTCTGGAGTTTGGCACCTACATTTACCAAGAGTCAAGACATTGTTAACTATGAGAGAAAAAGAAATTTAAGAGTTATTTGGAAGAAATTCATGATAGTTTCTCCCTCAAGGAAGACAGGTGTGATTTTGTGAGTTTGCTGGGGAGCCACGTGGAAAGCCTGGTTCATCCCCACAGTGAAGGAATATGGTAGGCTCAGGCTTGACCCTCTCTAGAAGTCTGCAATGGCTTGAAGAGTTGGAGATATGTGCTCCGATGTCAGAGATGCCTCTGATAAGCTACACTGTGAATGGCCTTGCTGTCTGAGAACCAGCTAGGGTCAAGACAGAAACAGATTTGGGAACTGGAAAATGTAACCTCCATCAGCTGCTTAAGAGTTGACAATGTCATGCAGATAGGATCTGAGCTACCTATTGCTTCAGACTGCAGAAGTGAACTCTGGGACATGATCCACTGAAAGTGTGAAGGATGCAAAGGAGACAGGTCTTTGAACTGGACAGGACATCCGTGAGCCCATGGCTACTCTCTCTGTCAGGGATGGATTTAAACACAGAGTGTCTACACAACTCACAACACAACCAATCAGATGTGGCCTATCCTTATCCCGCCAGCTTGCCCTTGGCTGCTGACCATGCTCTGATTTTGTCAAGATTAAAAACTCTATGTGACAAACTAAAAGAAAGAAATGCTTTGTAAAAAGTGAGAACTTTATTTTTGCAAATCATACCAGATTGTTTAATTAAAAATAAAACTAAGCCTCTTCTCTTACGACTCTCAACTCCGTCTATTGTAGCAAGAATTAGCAGTCTAGCTACAGGGAGATTTTAACTTTAGACCAGCCTAGGACTGTTGAGAATCTCTTGACCCTGGTTGTGTGAAGTTACTGTATTAAGATCTTGCTGTTAAATAATTTAGATCCTTCTGTTGCATAAGTGAAACTCACCAGGCTTGTCAGGTAATACCCAGGAAACAAGTGCTGCGGGCTTCGTTAGTCATCAGTGGAGAAAGTAAAGTTTATTTCAAATTAATTATAACAATTATTTAGATAATTAATTAATTATCCTTATCTATTAACCTGGCTTTGAACTCAATCCTGCAGGCTCTCAAAGCCACACTCGTCTCCAGCTCACCATAAGAGATGTTGGTGGAATGTCAACTTAACTTTAACCTACTTCAGCTAAAAATGGGGCTTTGAATGTTTTTCTGAACTCAGTGAGACTCCGGAGAGCTGGACAAATATCATAGAGATGTAAGCCAGGGAGTATGTCAGAGGAGTCACCAACTGGCAGGGGTGGGGTTCACACAAAGCTCAGTCATCAACATCTCCACAGTCATTAGTCTGAATTCCCTTGTGAATAAAGAAATAGTGACTGGGCTGAAGAATGGAATATGAAAGCTGAGGGGTTGCCACACCACCCCTGAGTCACACCACAGTCATCTATGGCCTCTCTATGGCTCTAACCCACCACCATGGAGACAGTTTGATTACTTGACCCGCTTGAGACTTTCGCTTCAAAATCTACCCTTTAGCTACCCCTGGGCTGTCTGATTCCCCATTGGTACCTCGAAAATGTTAATATTCAGTTAGTAATTCAGTCACTAAGATATAAATATGTAACTGGAGAGAACTTTTCATGCATATAATGCAGGTTAAATTATTAAAATACCTATAACTTTAAACTTAGCATATTAAAACATGCCGATTTTTTAAATTGCCTTTAAAAATATTTTCCTAGCTACTAAAGTAACTAATATTTATTATATAAATATTTCTAAAACTAAATATTAAGAAAAGTAAGGGGGCTGGAGAGATGGCTCAGCAGTTAAGAGCACCAACTTGCCACACCAACTCCAGTGTCATCTGTGTGACATGACAGTATGTCATCAAGGTGGACGGGAGAAAAATGCCCCTCAGGGCTAGGCTCCCTGGAGGTCTCTGGCAGTGTGCCCACCTCTGGCCTTGAAAAGGGCCTTGATATTCTTCAAGGATACTGCACTTCCTGGATTATGGGTTCTGCACTGTGTCTTTCTTCTTCCTATTCTTAATGCTTTATACAGCACGATCCCAGCCTACACGCTGGTTAATTGATAAAGGAGAACTTGGTATTCCAGTGAAAAGACAAGAGGATGTGGCGATTATGCCTGCTGCTTCCAGTCCTAAACTCAATGAACTCATGTTGAACCTTAGGGAAAGAAAGTCTTGGAATGTTTTTCATCAGGGTCTGTCCTTATCACTAGCCTTAGCAAAGGTAATGCACAAAGAACAGAGACATTAGGGAATGTTATGAATAGTTTGTAGCAGGAAGAATACAGTATGAAAAAGTATAGTACTATTGATGATCTATTGCTTTATACAGGTACTTATGATAAGAAGGTAATAGATGGATAAAAGCATTGAAGGGTAGAAGGTCCTATAATATTCTTTAGATTATAGACATAGATTAGCTTGAGCCAGAACACCTTGGTGTTTGCTGTCCAGGGCAGTATAGAAGGCTCTTGTAATGAATATGTGCTAATTCTTAAAGCATTTTGACTTTTGATGGCAGAAGAAGAAGGCTTATGGCATACAAATTAGTCTGAAGTCCCAGGTTCTCCTATTGATTATTAAACCACAAGTTAGACTTGAACACCATGTGTCTAAGGTTTATGATCTAAGACTGCTTTTGATCATGGTTCACAAAGCAAGAGTTCCTGTGGACACTATGTCATGTCTACTTGCTGTTGTAATTAAGATGGAAATGTACCTTGTTTAGCAATTGTTTGAGTGTTTCTGGAGGTGTGCCAACCTTGATCTGTTCCTCAATATACTATAAATATGCCTGACTAAACAGTAAAGTTGCAGCAGATTCAAACCGCTCTTTGGTGTGTCTGTCTGTCATTAGCTCGCTGCATCTGTGCCTTCCTGAATACCAAAGCCCTGGTTTTCCCTCGGTCATGACTCCCCCGGCTGGCTCAGTCCATGGCACCAACTGCTCTTCCAAAGGTCCTGAGTTCAATTCCCAACAACCACATGGTGGCTCACAACCATTTGTAATAGGATCCAATGCTGTCTTCTGCTGTGTCTGAAGACAGTGACAGTGTGCCCGCATATATGAAATTAAAAAAAAAAAATGGCCAGAGTGAGTGGGGCTAGAGTGAGCAGGGCTGAAAAGATAGATAGATAGATAGATAGATAGATAGATAGATAGATAGATAGATAGATAAAATTAAAAAGTAAAATAACCCTTAGTTTCACTCTTTATGGTGGATTCAAACCCATGACTTTTATCCACTCCACAGCTGCAGTTCATGTCAACATCTTTGCCCATGTGTCTTTCATGGTTAAAAAGAAGCATTTAGATATGACCACATGATTTTCTGTCACAGATGTAGCCAGAGCAATTAGGAGACCCTGGGAGTTTCTGCTTATGTGTGGAAGCTTCTACCTTATCCCAGGCAAACAGTAACCCATGTTGTGTCTGCTTCCTAAGCCAGTGTCAACACAGTGATGACATATGGGGCTGAACCTGGCCCATCTCATCTGTAATACAGCTCAAGGGTCATCAAGTGAGAGGCAAGGCACCAAGTAGTGGTCAGACGGGAGGGCTGTGTGCCTGTCTCCTGTTACTACAGAAGAGGCTAGGAATAAAACTGATATAAATGTCTCTCTCAGAACTTAGCAGTACTGCCAAAGACAACTTCAGATTAGATTTTTGTTTTGTTTTGTTTTTATTGAATATTTTCTTTATTTCCATTTCAACTGTTATCCCCTTTCCCAGTTCCTCCACTCCTGGAACCCCCTATTCCATCCCCCCCCATTTCTATGAGTATATTCCTCCACCCACTCCACTCCCATCTCCCCACCCTCAATTCCTCTACTCTGGGGCATCTATCAAGCCTTCATAGGACCAAGGGCCTCTCCTCCCATTGATAACTGACAAGGCAATCCTTCACTACATACACAGCTGGAGCAATGTGTACTCCTTGGTTGACAGCTTAGATTTAAAAAAAAAAAATTGCCATTAAAGTAGGTAGGGGTCTTGAGAGTCAAATTGAGGGGCACAACTGAAATCACAGTAGTCTTGGTTATTCTGTCATGGAGAAAATAGAAGTGGGGGATGAGCCAAGAGCAGGCTATAGAGAAGACTGTGAACAGTTGTCCATGAAGAGCAACACAGTAGACACATTACTAGTGATCTACCACAGCGCGCTTGAGAAGGACTAGCTACAGGAAACAGTGGGCACTTGTGATTTACCACGGCGGGCTTCAGAAAGACTAGTGAGTACTTCCTGGAAATGTCCTCACTACAGCTCACTACAGATGAGAAGGTTGCAACCAATGATCTTTTCATTGTTAATTTCCCTGGCTCTGTGAGCACTATAATGCTGTGAAATTTCAAGGTTTTTTCTCAAATAAAACAAATGTTACTTACATTTTGGACACTGGCGGGATACAGATTATAGTCAATAGCTTATGGGAGTAGACTGAAGCCCACAGGCCATGGAAGCACCAGTGCTGGGAACTCAACCTAGTACCACAAAGATGGAGGTGACACTGAGCCATTGATTGCTCGCTGGACGTTTCCATAGTCAACACCAGCAAGACTCACACGCAGACAAGCACAGACCTTGTCGGCTAGATCTAGTCTTCCAGAAATGAACCGTGCTGACCCATTTCTTGGCTTTGCTCTGAGACAATAAGGCATGTAGGTCCCTACAATGAACAGACTGTGCACAGGCTGATGACTAGCAACCAGCCCTTAGCTAGAATACACATGGCCTGAATACATGACAAGTCTCCAAACTATGTTTTTTGTGCACAACTAACAAAAGTAAATAAAAATTAACCCCCTCCAGCACTTATGTCAATCCTTTGAGTACTTTGGAAACTTCTAGAACTGTCACCAATATCATGGCACAGGCATCTGCAGCCCTTTCCAGCATCCTTACCTGTTCACAGACTGATGACTTTTGCTTGGTTCTGGGCTAATCTTCAGTCTGGGGCACTCCCTCGACCCTTGGCTCTCATCTTCCCTACATCCTCTGATCCTTGACTGGTGAACTAATTCCCAAATCTCTACAGTTACACAGATTCAGTCATCCAAGTTTTTGTTAGTGTCTTAAGGATAAAACATGGAAACTACAGCACAAATTTGGCTTGCCCTAACTTTCTGTCTAAATGACTGAAACCAAAATGTGCATTGAATTTATCTCAAACATTTTAATTAAATGCCACAAAACATCATACTATTAACTCAAACCTCCTTAGAATATCTTCCTTGAATATGTTGTACTAAATACCATCCTTGAAAAAGTGTCTGTGGACACTGTAGCTATTTTAATTTAGAACGTCCTCTGCATGCAAACCTATGCTGCATGTTTATATATTAACCACTCTGTAAACAATTATCCCAGCTCTCAGCAGGAACTTAAAGTTGAGAAAGAGTCTGAATCCCAGAGTAACCATTGCCTGTTAAAATTCAGGCAAATGGAAGCCTCACATCCAACTTCCTCATGTGTAAAAGGGAATGAGGGACCTAAGATGTAAAAGCTTCTGACACCAAGTCTGACAAAAACCTGAATCTAGTCACCAGGACCACTTGGTGAAAGGAGAGAACTGACTTCTGCGTATTATCCTCTGAGCTCCACAAATGCGCCATGGCAGGAACACACACATCAACTCACACCCACTCACATCCACTCACATCCACTCACACCCAGTCACACCTACACACATCCACTCCCATCTACTCATACCCACTCACACCCACTCACATCCTCTCACATCCGCTCACACTCACACCCACTCACATCCACTCACATCCACTCATATTCACCCACATCAATTCATACTCACTCACACCCACTCACATCCACTCACACCTACTTCCATCCACTCACACCTGCTCACACACCCTCTCATACCCACAGAATAAACAAACAAATATCATTTTAAAATAAATAGATAAAATGAAATAAAATTGACATGATAGTATCAATCTAGAGGAGTTGTTTTTTTTAAAGAGTTAATAATGAAATTGAAGAATGTCACACAGTCCCAAAACTTATTCAATGTTCAGAAAATGATGAGGATTTGTCTATCTGTTTTTATTGGGTTAACACTGTTATTATTTTAATCATAGATTTATTTTCTAAATAATATCTCTAGATTAGATATGTTATAGTCAGAAATACAAAGTCATATTTTATCTTTCAGTGAAGATAAACCCCATGATTTTGTAAGCTATCTGTGAAAATGAGCTTTAAAAAATATTATAAACTGAGAGCTTGAAAATCCCATCTGCCATGGGGTAGCTTAGGCAAGGGAACAGTGCTCACCCCCTTTTTCCTCACACTGCACCAGGCAGGAGTGCTAGTCCCCAGGTCATGAGAGTGGGAGAGCCAGCCCCACTTCCAACTGGCCGAAACACTCGGGAAGAGTATGGCCTGCACGTAGACTGGGCAGCTCAGTAGAGCTGGCCTTGATAGCAAAGGTGCAGGTGAACCAGACCCAAGGGCATGAGAGTGGAATAGCTGTCTGCAGCACTCAGGGGGAGGGGTCCCCACCCCTCAGAGCTGGGCAGCACAGCAGAGCTAGCCCTGGTGGCATGGGTGTGGGTGAGCTGGCTCCAAGGGCCTTAAAGCGGGAGAGGTTGCCATGTCCTTTGCTGGCTATGGCATTGAGGGGCTAGGGGTTGTGGTTGGATGGGGACAGTACTGGAGAGATCACCCTGGTGGTGTATATGTGGGTAAGCTGGTAGGCTGAGCAGCTCGGCTGCCACCCAGACCCAGATCCAGGTCTTTAAGTTGGCCCATGCCAACATCTACCCCATCTATGAACTTCTGGAGCACATGCAGGGGTGATCCTGCAGAACCAAAGTTTCAGGATCTCCATGACACAGGGTGACAACAGAACGTCTTGGAGGAGACCCAGTATAGATGCAGTATTGATAGTATAGCAGAAGCCAGAGGCCTTGAATGAGACCAATGACTCACTGCAGTGAACATTTGCAAGTGAAGGTATGTGGACAAAAGGGTGCGCTGTGGGACACACTGTCATACACTAAAGCTTCCACAATGTGTGTGTGTGTGTGTGTGTGTGTGTGCATCATGGTGATTTTAATGTGAATCACTATATCCTCATTTTTTCCAAGCTTTCTTCTGACAGAATTCTGTAATACACTGAGCAGATCTTATATAGTGGGATCTTAACCCTCGGTGTGGTAGGTTTTGGAAGCAGAGGATTTGGGAAGTGATTAGGTTATGAGGGAAGAAAGTAGGCAAATAATACAGCACCCAGTCCAAGAAGCCCCAGGGAGCCTTCTCAGCCCCCTGCTGATGGTGAGCCTATGCAGAGAAGGTGGCTGCTAAGTCTGTGGAACTTGACTCTGACCTCAGACCTCCAGCCTCCACAGTAGATAGCAGACCCCATTGCTTAGAACCTATTCAAGCAGGGACACTTTGTTGACCAGCCCAAGCTAGCCCAAGCTAGTCCAGACAGGTTCCCTTGTATGAAAGCTCATTCAGGATAGAAAGATAGGTTCAGTTAATCCAGTGACCAAACTCATGTAACTCAAAAACCTAGATGAAGTGACATTGTGCTAAGAGGTATTTTCCTTCTCCTCTGTGCTGATTCTATTTTGAATACACTTAACGCTTTCTACTAGTAAACAGCATCATTACCAAAGTGATTTGGATTGAAAACAGTGACTTGATGTGTTTCCTTGAATGATTCACTTTATTTAAATTCAAATGGGTTTAACATTTTTAAAACTGAGTAATAGCTCTCAATACAAACAGATTAGTACATGATTGAGTTTAAGGTCAAGTTTAATTTTTGACCTTATTTGAACGTGCAAATTTATTCGGATAAATATCAGCACATCGCTGAAGTTTTAGTCATGAAACAAAAGGAGTACATTTTATGGTATCCTTCTTGGGTTTAGTTAAAGCACAAGTCCTGCCTTCTCAGAACCATGAAGGGCTTTGCATGCAACTATCAGGAAGCCACACGTGTAGCCAGGCTTTTCTTCAGAGCATTTCATTTAGTCAGCAAAGAAGAAATGCATTGTGAGCAGGAGCTTCTGCCAGAGTCTGGCAAACACTACCCATGGAAGTCTATGCCAGGAGAAGAGAAGGTTATGCAAGCAAGTCATGCTTCTCTGTTCTAATGGGAAAGTCGACAGCCCTTGATACTGGGGGAGGGGTGGTGTCTGCAGAGATGAGACTCACTCTCATCTCAACCTGACTGTGCCCGGTAAGTGCATTCTGTTATAAAGAGCTACACCAGATATCAGAGGGTGGAGTCTATGCCCAATTGCATAGACTCTTAAATAAAACCTTACAGATACTTAGATGGATGGACCCCTAAATAGAACCATAAAGAGACCGTTAGAAGCCCCCTCAGAAGTACCCCTAGATAAGCCCTTAAAAGGATGCTTAGGTAAGGCATGTTCTTCAGTGCATTCAACAATATTTTAGTGTAGACAAAGCCTGTGTGTGGAAGGAAGGGATGCAAACCCATCATTTTGTCAGATCCACCCCCCCAAATAAGCAATTTTACAAAACATATCAAACATGTTCAAGGCGTGTTTAATGCCTAGACATACTATAAAATAAATAGCTCCTAAAACAAGTTCTAAACACAAAGCAGTACTGTGTGAATACATCACTTCCATAAAGCCAAACCTCAATCTTCCTAAGTTCTGAAATATTAAAATACTCGCTTTCCCTGGCTTGTGGTACTTATTACATTGGCTACTGTTCTGTGCAAAATGCAATTTGCAAATGTTACATTAAAACAATGTCTGCACAGGACAACTTTCATTTATATTTCATTAAAAAGCAAGAGCAACAACAACAACAAAAAACATTTCTCCAAGCATAATAATCTGAAACAGCCAGTTTAACTGCAAGCACAAATACCTGCAATTTTAATCTCAAAGTACAAACTCGGTATTAGATACATAAATTCAGATGAAAAGGAAACAAAATGAGTGTTACCTAAAATAAGTACAACACAGAAATCACATAATGCAGTATAAAAATTAGCACAGCACACTTAATTTTTAAATACCACATTACCAAAATATCCAAAGCAAATATTTAATATCATATTCATAACATCTAGGTCATTAAAAATGCCGTTTCCTACCAGGAATTGTATCCTCACAAAATTGACTTGAATGTGTTCCTGTGTACAACTGAATCAATTTCACACTTACTCACAGCCCTGTCTCTGGGAGGTGGTCCATTCATCGGTTTGATGTTACCATAGCAACCCTGCAGCATGGTCACATGCCAGCTAAGCTCTACCGGTTGAGTCCTAGTATTAGACAAACTACATCTTATGAACTCCAGTACTGTGCCTGCCTAGCTCTGGGCCCTTTGACCCTCACTCTTCACCTTAAACACCACAAAAAGAAAACTAAAGAATATTTTAGGAGCACACATAAAATTTCTCTAAGGCCCTGCAAAGAGAAGTTTGAGCTAACTTGAATTGCTATTGTGATGGATGATTTTGTATTGTATCCATTTAGAATGCCCTCTCAAATGAAAGGCTGTTGTTTAAGTTTCAGGGCTTTGGTTCCTAGTCATGGAAACTTAGTCATGACATACTTGTTTTCCTTATAGTATCTCATTGGCTTTGTGGTGATCTGTTTGTCTTAGTGCCCTCACTAGCAGTGTGGCAAAGCAGCAACGAAGAAGAGGCTTGAAAAACTGACGTTTAGCCTCTCCTGCAACAGGTTGCCAGAAATGCAAACTGTGGTGTCTACAGGAATCCTCCTCCTCCAGAGAACTTTGGGGTAGTGTTGTCCCTTGCCATGGATGCCAGTGGCTGTATGTCCCTCCCATCTCTGGTTGTATCTTTACATTTTCTCCTCTCTCTGCTCTTATCAGGACTCTCAGTGTGCTGGCTGTACCCAACCCCAGTGCCTAATCCTTGCTTGATGGCACAGGAAAGACTTATTTCCAACAGTCTATGTAGTTCTTGGATTTAAGATCTTTACCATCCTATTCCTCAAACAAACAAAATAAAGGCAAGTCAGGCATTCTGCAAGCTCTGCTTTACTTACCTACGAAGAAAGGCAGAAATGAGTTCTAAATCATTCTCACTTACACCTGAACATCGATACAACGTTAGATGTGGGTACACACCTGGAGATTGGTCATATCATGCCTTCCTGTGAGATCGGTCTGCTCTCTCACAGACAGACTCTGGAGAAGGTCATTAGGAGCTACAAGATACACAAAAACAGAATTCCCTTCAACAAAAAGCCTCAGCCAGAGAAGAGAGGGTTGAAAACATTAAGCACAGATCCCAGGGCCACTATCTTGTACCCTCTGGGTAAGCATCTCATCTCTGTTATTCTAATGAAGCACCTAGGAATGACACTGCATATGTTCTGAGACCCTCTTATGCTTAACCACAGGGGTAGTGATTGAGACCATGCTTTCTGAGGATTCTTGGCAGCATGAACAGCAGGAACCAGCAAGCCTATCCTCTGGTGGAGGAAGCATGTGTCACTGGCTTAAGATCTTTTTATTCTATTTGCACCAGGGAGCCTGGAGATTCCCCTGCCTTCTCTGATCAGTGGAGCAGCTGGGACCAAAGTCTTCCTGCCGCCATTTGCACCAAGGAGCAGAGAGACTCCACAGCCTTCTGTGCATAGCCCTCCAGGAGAGAGTGATCTCCCAGCAGCCCCCAGAGTCTGAGCAAAGAGGTGAGATCTCCACCTTCTCTCTGGAGGGAACCAGCTAGGAGCACACAGGGCCTAAGATCAGTGGAGCAGCTGGGACTGAAGTCTTCCCACCTTGAGTTGCACCAGAGAGAAGGGAACTCCATAGCCTTCTCTGCATAGCCCACCAGGAGAGAGAGATCTCCCAGCAGTGCTTTTACTTTTGAACTCAGAGGAATAAGGATACAGGCTTACAGGTCCACAGGAGGAACAAACTCCAGACAGAGACAAAAATACCAACTAGCACCAGAGATAACAAGATGGCAAAAGGGAAGCACAAGAACGCTACCAACAGAAACCAAGGCCACATGGCAACATCAGAACCCAGTTCTCCCACCACAGCAAGTCCCACATACCCCAACACACCGGAAAAGCAAGAGTTGTATTTAAAACCGTATCTCATGATGCTGATGGAGGGCTTCAAGAAAGACTTAAATAACTCCCTTAAAGAAATACAGGAGAACGTCAGTCAAGAGGTAAAAGCCCTAAAAGAGGAAACACAAAAATCCCTTAAAGAAATACAGGAGATCATGGGTCAACAGGTAGAAACCCTTAAAGAAGAAACACAAAAATCCCTTAAAGAATTACAGGAAAACACAAACAATCAAGTGAAGGAACTGAACAAAACCATCCAGGATCTAAAAGTGGAAGTAGAAACAATAAAGAAATCACAAAGTGAGACATCTCTGGAGATAGAAAACCTTGGAAAGAATTCAGGAGTCGTAGATGCAAGCATCAACAACAGAATACAGAGATAGAAGAAAGAACCTCAGGTGCTGAAGATACCATAGAAAACATTGACTCAACGGTCAAAGAAAATGCAAAATGCATAAAGCTGGTAACCCAAAACATCCAGGAACTCCAGGACACAATAAGAAGACCAAACCTAAGGATTATAGGTATAGATGAGAGCGAGGATTTACATCTTAAAGGCCCAGTAAATATCTTCAACAAAATTGTAGAAGAAATCTTCCTTAATCTAGAGAAAGAGATGCCCATGAACTTACAAGAAGCTTTCAAAACTCCAAACAGACTGGACCAGAACAGAAAGTCCTCCTGGCACATAATAATCAAAACAAGAAATTCACTAAACAAAGAAAGAATATTAAAAGCAGTAAGGGAAAAAGGGCAAGTAACTTACAAAGGCAGACCTATCAGAATCACACCAGACTTCTCGCCAGAGATGATGAAAGCTAGAAGATCCTGGGCAGACCTCATACAAACCATTATAGAGCACAAATGCCAGCCCAGGCTACCATAACCAGCAAAACTCTTCATTGTCAAAGATGGAGAAACCAAGATATTCCATGATAAAGCCAAATTTGCCCAATATCTGTCCACAAATCTAGCCCTACAAAGGATAATGCCAACACAAGGAGGGAAACTACACCCTAGAAAAAGCAAGAAAATAATCTTCTTCCATCAACCCCCAAAGAAGATACCCACACAAACATAAAAATAACAGGAAGCAACAATCACTATTCCCTAATATCTCTTAACAACAATGGACTCAGCTCCCCAATAAAAAGACATAGACTAATGAAATATTTCTCATGTAAATTTTCAATTTTATCAGAAAATGTTTATAATTTCCTTTTTAATTAATTTAGTAATGTTTTTTTATGTCTACCATTTTATCTGCATTATTTTTTATGATAATCTTCAATTTTAATGCCTTTCTATGTACTTCCTCTATTTTATCACAAATGTTTTCAGTGTAAATCTTTGATTTCATCACAAATGTTTCTAATTCCACCTTCAATTAATATAGAAAGAGTTTTTAATATCTACCATTTTATATCTAAAATTTTCCATGAAATAGTCAATTTTAATGTGTTTGTCTATTTATTTCTTGAATTTTACCAGAAATATTTTCCATGTAAATCTTCAATTCTATCATAAAATGTTTCTATTCTATATTTCAATTATGTTAGCAATGTTTTACATGTCTACCACTTTACTCTTTAATTTTCCATGAAAATTGTCAATTTTAATGTGTTCATCTGAAATATTTTCCATGTAAATCTTTCATTTTATCATAAAGCATTTTTGTTTCCCTTTACTTCCCTTTTCAATAAATTTTTTAAAAAATTAAAAAGCTTAAAAAAAGAAAAAAACAGATCTTCGTATTCCCAGGTAGCTTTCCTCCTAACCACCGTTCCATGAGTGCTGTTCTAGGACGTAGGTGGGGGAGGGCCTTGCTGCCTGCTTATTGCCTTTCCTATCCATGTTGACTTAGCCTCAGTCTCCTCTTGCTTTTTATGTGTTTGCTTAAGAGAACGAACAGGAAAATTCACCAGTTTTGATTTCCTGTATGAGTCTTTGTGTTCTGAAACTTCTTTGACAGCTTTGTTAGCAAAATATGTAGGAGCTACAATCACATCAGGATTATCTTCCAGGAGACAGTGTTCATGAGAAAAATCACTGCAACCCTAGTATGCGTAAAGTTCAACTCTTGTCTGAGCTATAAACAACTTGATAAAAGCAATCGTGAGTCAAATTATAATGATGTTTAACCCTGGTTATTAAGTTAGCAGGATCTGGAATCACCTCGCAGACAAGTCTATCGGGTATGGCGGTGAGGGATTGTTTAGATTGGAACAATTATGGTGGAAAGGCTCTGCTAACTGCAGGCATTTATGGAATGAGTAAAAAGATGTAAGGTGACCAGCATCCATCACTCTCTGTCTTCTGACAGGAGACCATATGATCAGCAGCCATAGGCTTCTGCTGACATGATTCCCCTGCCCTGTTGGATTTCTGTACAAACTAGCATTGACCTTATAGGCATAAAGGATGAAAACCTGATGGAGCCATGGAGCTTTGTGCCACAGATGCCAATAGCCAGGGGATGAGTGGTATGGTTGGATTCCATAACAGAAGCCTGAGAGTTCACTATATGCCAGGGCCAAAAGATGTCCACTGAGGAAACCGCAAGCATAGTTGAGTCTGCCCAAGACAGCAGCTGTGCATGCTGCAGAAGCAGAAATAGAAGAGAGGGGCTGCCCAAAACTGTTTGGATACAGATGGCTCTCCCATGAGCCTCAGGTGCCAAACATGGAGGTGTAGCATTTGTTGTTTGCCCTGCTGAGATTCAGTCTGCTTTGTCCCACTCTTTCCTTCTTATTTCCCAATTCCTCTCTTTGGAATGAGAATGTTTATTCTCTTCTGCTGGATGTTGGGTTTTAGTTTTTTACCTGTATATGTTCACAGGTGAAGATTGCCTTGGGTCTCAGGTGGGACATGGACTTTAGACTTTTAACACTTGGAACTGTTGAAGATTATAGGGACTCTTGAAATAAAGCTGTATTTTGTATTGTAGATAGTCATGGTCCTATGGGAACAAGGTTGGAAGTGGGGACATCTGGGTTAAATGGGACAGATTTAGTGGCAAGATGACAAAGGTCTGCTTGTGTTCAAGGTGGACCTTGAGAAGTGATCGGATCATGAGGTTTCTATCATCATAAGTAGATTAATGTACCGACAGTTCACAGACAAATGAGAGACTGAGAAATGGTGACGACTTTGGGAGGTGAAACAGTTTACCAGAAGTAGACTGTGGGGGAGAGGCATGCCTTGATGGGTGTGTATTTCATCCCTAGCCCCCCTTTATCTCTTTGCTTCTGGGATTGTCTGAGCTGTATAGTTTTTCTCTACTTCATGCCCCCCCACATCATATTCTTCCTCATGCCATAGGCCTAGAAGCAATGGCGTTATCATACCACGAACTAAAATGTCTGAGGCCATGACCCCAAGTAAGCCTTTTCTGATTCATGCCAAGTGGTTATCATGGAGATGAGGAACTAACACGGTAAGATGCCCCCAAGGAATGATGAGACAATGTTTGTGGGAACAGGAAGGCTTCCATGTACAGTGGGAGGAGGTGTGGTGGGGCAGGCAGTGTACTCTGAGACAATCTGAGGGAATGAGAGTTCACTGAGCAGTTGGGTGAATGAATGTCTGTCTTAGAAGACTGGGTTAAAGGTGTAGATTAGGACATTACCAAGTATGGCTGCAAGAGAGAAACCAGGGATGAGGTGGAAGCGCTCAGGGAAGCTGCATGCAAGAACACAGAAGTCCTTGGAATGGTTGTGGTTCTCTAGACACTCAGTGTGAAGAAAAATATAGAGGAGTTGAGGATGGGAACAAGGTAAAGCACAGGTGTGAACTATGGAAGTAGTTGAGGATGAAGACAAGGTAAAGCACAGGTGTGAACTGAGGGACAAGTTGAGGATGGGGACAAGGTAAAGCACAGGTGTGAACTAGGGAAAAAGTTTAGGATGGAAAAAAGGTAAAGTATAGATGTGAACTGAGGGAGGAGTTGAGTATGAGGTCAAGGTAAAGCACAGGTGTGACTGAGGGAAGGAGCTGAGGGTTGGAACAAGGTAAAGCACAGGTGTGAACTGAGTAAAAGGAGTTGAGGATGAGTACAAGGTAAAGCACAGGTGTGAACTGAGGGAAGGAGCTGAGGATTAGAACAAGGTGAAGCATGGGTGTGAACTGAGTAAAAGGAGTTGAGGATGGGTACAAGGTAAAGCACAGATGTGAACTGAGGGAAGGAGCTGAGGATTGGAACAAGGTGAAGCAGAGGTGTGAATTGAGTAAAAGGAGTTGACGATGGGGACAAAGTGAAGCACATGTGTGAACTGAGGGAGGAGATGAGGATTGGAACAAGGTGAAGCACAGGTGTGAACTGAGTAAAAGGAGTTGAGGATGGGTATAAGGTAAAGCACAGGTGTGAACTGAGGGAGGAGATGAGGATTGGAACAAGGTGAAGCAGAGGTGTGAATTGAGTAAAAGGAGTTGAGGATGGGCACAAGGTAAAGCACAGGTGTGAACTGAGGGAGGAGATGAGGATAGGTACAAGATAAAGCATGGGTTTGAACTGAGGGAAGTGTTATCTGGTGTTATGAATCTGAGTCCAGGAACTACATCTCCATAAAAATTCAGATGGATCAATACCAAGTACTTCAAAATGCAAGTGTCACAACAGTGTGATATCTGTCAAACACGTAGTATACTGCAGCCATTTTCAATAAAACACTGTGTTTGTAGATACAAAACATCTCTAAGATGGATGCTCAGACAGCAAAGTAACATTGCTAGCAAAAGAAAAAAAAAACCCAACAGGACATCTTTCTCCAAATGCATTAACTCACATTCAAGTTTAACAGAAAAAATCAATATTTTTTTAGATAAAAGAACAAATTCAGTCATGGGAGATCACTCTGCTAAGACATAACAAACATAAATGATGTTTATGATGAGCTCAGTTTGAGTCCATTACAAACCCAAAGGCACCAACGAACTTCAACATACTATAACTGACTCACAAGTTAAAAGTCATAACAGAATAGAAATGGCTGCTTTAACAGCCACTGCCTGCCTGTCTATTTTTTAATCTTGTTTGTGCTCCAGCAGGTGCAATAACAAAAACTATTTTTACCCTTTCTCTGGAGAACTGTCCAGAGTCAGGGCTAAGTGAAGTCTGTGTCACTTAGAGGTAATTGGATGGCTTTCACCAGCAGACATGTCTGTTTTGCCCACGAGTGGCTTTCGAGTAGAAAGCTAACAGCTACAAGGTGGCTTTGGCTACCGGGCAAGGAAAACATCTGATGTTTCTGAGAGCACATAGCTGCCAATAGGCTGACACCTTGGAAGAACAGCTATGCCAAGAAGGAGATGGGTGAGGGACTTTGTCTTCAGCAGGTAAACTGTCTCTGTGACCCACTGTTTCTTCACATGCCCAGTTCTTCTAGGTCATCGATTCCCAGGGAATAAAAGCAGGGTTATGGCCAGCTGGGCCCAGGCATGTGGTAGAAAGGGGGCAGGGCCAGGCATGTGGTAGAAACAGGGAGGAGTAGACTGCAGATCAACTGCACAGAAGAACATGTGAGACTCAAACTTAAGGTGGCCAACCCCCAAGGTGCCAGAGAGACTGCAGCACAGCTCACTCTAGGAAAGTGTGATTCAAAGTTCTACTTTGCATTATAGCCAAAATTAGTGTCTTCAAAATCAAATTTATTAGAAAAAGTCTACCTTTAATCTCTTTCAAATATCTTCTGGCATAAAGGTAACTTAAATTTAGGATGTTTCCCAACCTTCATGCATGCCCACTAAGTCTGGTCTCTGAGAACTGCCCTCGTCCATTACAGCAGTCTCCTTTCTCCTCTTCCAGTATCTCCCTCTTCTTATCGCTAATGACTGGCTGTCTTCACACACACCAGAAGTGGAATGTGCCCAGCATATGCCCTGTCCTGCCACTTGCTTCTAACTCCAGTGTTTAGTGACTGCTGATATGTGTGTGGGTAGAACGTGGGGAAATGGAGGCCAGAGACATCAGCTCCCCCACCCCCTTCTGGGAAGTCATGTGACTCAGTTTCTGCAGCTGCCAGGCAACATGCAGAGACAGTCATGAAACAAGGTTGAGGGACCACCAAAGATGACTAGCATATCCCCAAAGACTTTCAAGTTTCCATTTCTGCTACAGATTTTATTTTCTCATCACTAACAGGTATAATATATAATATAAACATGCATTTGGATGGAAAATGCATTTCCAATCTCTGTAGGTGGAAACTAAAAATTGTGATGTGTTCCTGAAAGATGGTAAAATAAACTTGGAACCATTACTGCATTTTTTGTGATGGGAATTTGAACACCACAAATCCTCAACAGCACTAAATAGCCATTTTAACATAAGCACAACTCAGTCATGCTGAATGGGTTTGGGAGGGGAGAGAGTAATCTCTGGGATCTCACTGTGGGCGAAATAAACAAATTTCTCAGAATACAGTGCATTAAGGGAGAGACAATGGCAATAAACAAACGAATGAACCACATTTTAGTGTACAGAAAATATTACACAAACAAAGGTGTCAAATACTCCTATGTATGCATGTGTACACTGCATGTAAGTTTGGGGAATAGAAATACACACACACACACACACACACACACACACACACACACACACAAACATTCTCCTGAGAGAAAGAAAGCCCAGGAAAGTGACAACACAGCATGTTACAGAAATTTTGGTACCACAAACCCCATATAACATCAATAGACCTTTAAGGTGTTCTAAAAGCATAGACTTATTCACAAATTATGACTTACACAGAAGGATAAAATACAATTAATATCACATGAAATGAAATATAACAATGTTTTATAATATGCATATACATTATATATCCAAAAGCTATAAATCATCTCCAGTTGCAAAATCACAAAGGATAAATCCACACAAGCTGAGGCCAGATTTCTGAATAGCACACATTTTTCTTATATATTAGATGGTTGCAAGGCTAAGAGAGCAACCAAAGTGTCTTGTTAGAACATCTCGTGTTCATTTTCATATTCAGAGCAATAGACTGAAGGATGTGTAAGTGCAGCAGCACCTACCAGAAGTCACAGACCCATGCATCCCGTGATGTTTGTCTCTCAAACAGAGCTGTGCACCCACCAGCAAGGCCAGGAGACCCTGTGAGGGGAATGCAAAGTCTGACCAGACTGAACCAGTTGACAGCAAATAAATTGGAACCAATAAGTAATCACACTGCCTTATCATTTCATCTTTGCAAGAAGAAAGATGGATATTCTGGGACATCCCTAGCCAACAAAACCAGCCATTTAACACCCTAGTTTCCATTAGGAGGTGTGTGCAGCAAAGGCGAGCGCTGTCACGGAGTAAGTTATTCTGATGGATTACCCTTGCAGACACTGTCTCCTAAGTGAAATGAATCGCTGCTGAAGGGATGTGTGGATGTGAGCATGAGTGTTCGTGTGTGAACACACACAGGTACACACACAGGTACATACACACAAGCACACACAGGTACACACACAGGCACATACACACAGGCATATACACACATACACACATGCACACACATGCACACATATACAGGCACAAAGACACACATACATACACACAGGCACACACATGCACACACACATACACATGCACACAGACACACACAGGCACACATACACATGCACACACACATACATACACACACATACACACAGGCACATATACACATACACAGGAACTCAAAGACACACAGGCACAAAAATACAGGCATATACACACATACACAGAGGCATATACACACATACATACATGCACACATATGCACATACACAGGCACACAGACACACACAGGCACACATACACATATAGATACACATACATACACACACATACACACAGGTGCATATACACAAGCATATACACACATACACATACAGGCACACACATACACACAGGAAAACACAGGCACATACAAACACGCATATATACCCAGAGGCGCACACAGGCACCCCTGCACACACACAGAGGCACACACAGGCACATAAACATACACACACAGAAGTACACACATACACACACAAATACACACAGGCACACACACAGAGACACACAGGCACACACACAAATATGCACACAGATACGCACATACATACACAGGCACACACACACACAGAGGCACATTTACACTGCCCCAACCAAATGTGCAGTAGTTGTAAAGGTCTGATTCAGCTGTGTTAAGGATTATCAACAATGAAAGATAAACCTTGAAATTGTAGTTTCACTTTTAAATGAGATTGGGAGAGTATGTGAAAATGAAGTACATTACAACAAAGTAAAGTATAAATAATGTCATTTGGAAAGAAAGGAATTTATAGACACCCATAGATATAGTCAGACATCAAATAGGACGCCTCTTCCACTGTTAGCATTAATATCAACACCACCATACTGTCACATCAGCACAATCTCTACCATATTCCACATGCATGCACATACCATAATCAATACCACAATCACCACTATCACCCCCTGCGGTCACTACTATCACCATTATTGCTATGGTCGTTATTACCAATATTACCATTACCATCTCCAACATCACTATCACCATCACCGTCATCATCACAATCATCATCCACACAACACAGTCACATCTGCATATCACTAGTGTCTTCCATCTCACCATGCCTGCCATTATCATCAAATCATTATAATCATTATCCCACCACTGTCAACAGAGTCATCGTCAACACACTGTCACATCAGCAGCATCTAATGGTGCCACACAGTGCCTACCATCTTCACAGCACAATCACTGTAATCACCACAATCACCACCACCATCACCACTACCATAATCACTACCACTATCTCATCAGCACCATCCTCACCACCACCATCACCACTACCATCACCACCGTCACAACCACCATCACCAATACCACTGTCACCACCACCATCACCACTGTCACCACCATTGTCACCACCACCATTGCCACTGTCACCACCACTGTCACCACCATCATAATCACCACCACCATCACCACTATCACTACCATCATCGCCATCCTCACCACCACCATCAGCACCATCACAATCATCACTGCCCTCACTTCCACCATGATGGTCACGACTGCCCTTTACCATCATATGCAGCTGCAGCAGGACGAGGCCCAGATAAACTTGAAAACTGATGTTTGTATTTTGAGTACACCTTACTATCCTCAGGACAAGCCTGCAAAGCCAAGCCATCTTCTCTCACTATGAAGAAGGCATAAGCAGAGAGGAACGAGATCTTTAAGGAGAGCCCACACCGGCTGCTCACGCTACACGTTAACAGCTCAGCTCTTTACTTGACCTTCATTGTGACACGGCTCTTTGCTCCCAACTGCTCTGCCTTGGAGAATAAAACTCAGTGTGGCAGAGCCAATGGGAAGGTCAGTGGTGATCTCAGAAGGACCATGCAGAGTAGAAAAGGAGAAGGAGCTGTGCTCAGTAGTCACCTGACACTGGGGAATCCTTTCTTTAAATCCAACCGGCCAGAGTCCTGCTCTTGCTGGCCTGAGGGAGCTTACCCACCTGTGCCTTTCCATGGAAAGCTTTGCACAGCCAAAGGCAAACCTTACACTTCCCTTATGGCACCACACCCACATCACAGTGTCCCCTGCCCCACCCACATCATAGTGCTCCCTGCCCCATCCCACATTACAGTGCTCCCTGCCCCACCCCACATTACAGTGTCCCCTGCCCCACCCACATCACAGTGCTCCCTGCCCCACCCCACATCACAGTGTCTCCTGCCCCACCCACATCACAGTGTTCTCTGTTCCACTCACATCACAATGTACCCTGTCCTACTACATCACATTACAATGCTCCCTGCCCCACCCACATCACAGTGCTCCCTGCCCCACCTCACATTGCAGTGTCCCCTGTCCCACCCACATCACAGTGCTCTCTGTTCCACTCACATTACAGTGCTCCCTGCCCCACCCACATCACAGTGCTCCCTGCCCCACCTCACATTACAGTGTCCCCTGTCCCACCCACATCACAGTGCTCTCTGTTCCACTCACATCACAGTGTACCCTGTCCCACTACATCACATTACAGTGCTCTCTGTTCCATCCATATCACTGTGGCCCCTGTCCCATCCTAGTGGCAACTTATACATGGCTGGTCAGAGACCATAAAATCATTTCTGACATGTTCATGGCATAGACAAAATCTCCTCTTTATTTGAATAAGAAATAAAGACGAGACAGGAGGCATATACATGAGGTCTCTGATCTTTTCTGGGCTTCTCCTTTCGACCTGATACAAAAGTGGGAGGCCTAAGGACAGACAAGCCATTTAAGAATGGTCTCAGACCTCTGTCTCTGGAAGAAACTACTGCAGGGGTTAGGTTCTCTTTCTGAGTTGTGTACATGAGACAGAGGCAATAGTGGGGAAGAGAAACACAGAGAGATCACCTTAAGAGACAACTATTTTCTCCATTGAGATCCAACAGCAGCATCACATAACGGTCCTAGAAGTGTTATCAAAGTCATCTTGGATTTGTCCAACAATCTTAAAAGTAACTACCATGGAAGAGCTTGTTTTTTACAAGAGCTCTGCACCAGAAGAGAGTTCATCCAGGTATAACAAAAAATCTCTTCGGAATCCTGTGCTTGAGAGTCAGCTCTTGCAGCCTTTGGCAACAGTTGCAATTTCCATCTGGAGTTCTGGTCACCTCCTGACATCACTAACCTCAGTTATGTCTGTGTTTTTCCATCATACATCTATCAAGCTTCTCAGAGCCAAGATGCTGAAGTCACAGCACAGCACAGTGTCTGTGCAGAAAACACTAAGAGAGGATGTTGTCCCAGACCACGCACAGATGCACTGACTGGTCCTCACAACAACTGAGAAAATGCTGTAGACATGGCACAAAGGTACTCCCAGGAGTGCTGAGCCAGTCATCTCCAGAGAAACCTTGTTATTTAGACATCTTCACAGACACTGGCAGGTACCTCCATGGAGACCCTGACTTAGCTGTCTCCACTGAGCAATCAGACATACTCACAGAAATGGCAGTAAGTCCTCATACCATCAGGTAACTCTACAGGAAGTGTAATAAATAATTTCTTCATCCATTTTCCATGCTACTTTGATAATTTTATGCAGAAAGGATTTGTTTAGTTGACATTGACCAATGCTTTTAATTGATGAAAGTTAGCAAAAACAATATGCATTAATGAAATAATTGCTTTGTGTAAAACAAAACAATATTTGATTATCTAAGATGTAGGTGAATTTTCTCTTGTTTTCTTCAGTGACAGAAAGCAATATTTCTCCAGCACATTGTGCACATTACTAGAATAATCTATCTTCCTTTACTATTATGGCGAATGTCCCAGTAGCTATCCAACATTTCTATAGTAACATTTGCTTAAATGCCACTGTATTTTTACTTCTGAGAACTGTACAAAAGCTTTCAAGTCCAAGGCCAATCCCTCCTCCCCACCACCACCAAGTTTACACATTGAACGTCGTTCAAGAAATACTTCAGCTGGGCAGTGGTGGCGCATGCCTTTAAGCCCAGCACTTGGGACGCAGAGGCAGGCAGATTTCTGAGTTAGAGGCCAGCCTGGTTTGCAGAGTGAGTTCCAGGACAGTCAGGGCTACACAGAGAAACCTTGTCTCAAGAAAAAAAACAAAAAACAAAACAAAACAAAATACAACAAAACACAACAAAAAAGAAATACTTCAGGGCTGGTGAGATGGCTCAGCAGGTAAGAGCACTGACTGTTTTTCCAAAGGTCCTGAGTTGAAATCCCAACAACCACACGGTGGCTCACAACCATTTGTAATGAGATCTGACACCCTCTCCTGGTGTGTCTAAAGACAACTACGGTGTGCTTTCATATAATAATGAATAAATAAATCTTTTAAAAAAGAAATCCTTCAGAATTTCAGACATCAAAGGAAGTGATAGGAACAAAAATACCATCAGTCTTCTGTTGAGAAATAATTATCATAGTGGAATTAAAAACATCTGAAGTCTGATTAGTATAGACCAGTTTTATAGCATACCAGAATTTTTATGGTAAAATGTTTTTTTAAAACATAAATAAATATTCAATGAAGAAAACCCTAAAGCACAGGCTGAAAGTGTGAATTAAAGCAAGTAACTGAGCAGCTGAGGACAGTTCTGTGTTGAACATCACCATTCCTGAAGTATTTCTTGAATGAAGTTAAATGTGTAAATTTGGTGGGGGGGGGGGATTGACCCTTGATTTGAAAGCTTATATACATCTCTCAGAAGTAACAGGACATCGGGGTGTACCAAAAATTGACATACCAAAAATTCCATGTGCAATATCATGTGCATATATTTTCATTCTGCTATTCCTAAAAATATACATCCATTAGTAGATGCTGATTATATAAATGGTTCAGTATCATTCTTGTACAGCTACAGTTATGGGAAACATGTACATTTTTACTTTATTTTCCCAATCTTTGTTCTCAATAATATTGGGATGAATAGCTGATGTTGAGTGTTCTCCTCCAAGGCTACTGACAAATTCTGAAAAAGAAACACTCAATAGAAGCCAGCTCTCCTGTAAAAAGCCTGGTCTCCAGGACCACATCATAGGAAATCAACCCATCTCTGGAGATTCATCTCACCTATGGGTGTTCCATTTCTCCTAGACTTCAAATTTGATGCTGAATGAATATACTCATTAAAAAAGTTTTAATTTTTTGTAATATCAGAGAATTAAAATTTACCTATATATTCATTAATACATAAAATATTTTAAATGTGTGTATTTTGATTTTAATGGTGTGTACATATGGGGGTGCACTACATGCACTTGAGTGCAGGTACTTAGTCCCCAGCCCAGAAGAGGGTACAAAATGCTCTTGAGACTGAGTTTCAGGTCATAGTAAGCTGCCGTGGATGGGCACTAGCAACACAATGCAGGCTTTCTACAAGATCAGCACAGAGGATACTGTCTTCTCACACTTTACAGAAGTGAAACTGTGACAATTCCACCTTGTAAAAGGTTTCTTCCTTGCAAGAGGTTCTGTCAGCTAAATCACAACCACTGCAGGTCAGGGTAGGGGGTGGGAGGCGTGGTGAGCACTCTACAGCAAGTGCCAGTGTTACAAATGGATTCTGTTTCTATTTCCTCAAGTGCCAGTGTTACAAATGGACACAGTTTCCATTTCATCACTTTACCGAAAGGCTACTGGTTCCCCAGGGTCTAGAGAGCACTACTTTGACATAACACAAAATCTGTACCAATTAACCATTCAGATTTTATTTTGCACATTGTTTATTTTTGCCAGTTCTGCTGGATACTGCAGGACTGACTGGTTTTGCATGTATGAGTATATATGAGCACGTATGAGCATGAGGTCAAGTTTCTTCCCTCTGTGTCTTTCATTACAGTCCAGTTCAAATCTTGTGACGAATCATCTAACATACAGTAAAAAGCAAGCTGATGTTATACCTTACATTTTCTAGTCCCTGATATGATAGTCCTCTGAGGACATCTGTTTTCCTAGCTACAGCATTACTAATTTTCAGTGACAAATTTGGTTGCACAATCTTGGCATATTATTTCTGTCTTACAATGTTACAAGTGATTGAACACCTTTTCCAGTCCACACCACTTCTGCACACCATGAGAACTGCACACATGTAAGGCCAAAGGAAGAGGGAGGAAGACACAAGTTTATCTTTCTGTGTATCTGATAATAGAAGACAAAATGAAACACTGATCTACTTTTTGACTGAGTTTCTTGAGGTTTGCAACCAACATCCCCTTTTCTATGAAAAATTTAAAGCCAAAAATCGATTATTGCTCACTTGTAGATGTTAGCTCCATGGATCTTCAACAGCTGACTAGTTAATTAAATGTAGCAATGGGATCATAGATTAGTCCTTCCCCTCTAAGTATGAATTAATAAAACCATTTTTCAATGCATGAAACATCTGCATATGGCCACTGTTATATTCCACAATACAGCATCCCACTCACTATCTGATGTATCATGAGTTATTTGACCCAGGGGAGGGCAGATCATCAATTTTCAGTTTCATGCCTGGTGTCCTGGATGAACTCTAAAGTTTAATACATGACTTGGCCCTCTCCTCATTCATCTGCTCAGGGGATGAAATGCCAGTGCTTCAGGAACTGGGACCTGGATCAGGAAGAGCCCGCTCTGCTGTTTGACCCTGAAGTATGAATTATGGCTACTTCTCAGTGTGCCCTAATGAAGGCCTCTTAGGTGTGTAAAATAATATGATCACCACAAAACAGATACTATATACCAGATGTTTGTATAGTGTATATGTTATTAATGACAGAAAGGGTGCCGTTCGCAAGTCCTGGTCAAATTCATTTTTTTAACTCAAGCACAAAGAATGAAACTCTGTAAAGCAATTTCTGATAAACAACAACTTCAGAACCTTTATCTTTTTTTTTTTATTATTCGATATAATTTATTTACATTTCAAATGATTTCCCCTTTTCTAGCCCCCCCACTCCCCGAAAGTCCCGCAAGCCCCCTTCTCTTCCCCTGTCCTCCCACCCACCCCTTCCCACTTCCCCGTTCTGGTTTTGCTGAATACTGTTTCACTGAGTCTTTCCAGAACCAGGGGCCACTCCTCCTTTCTTCTTGTACCTCATTTGATGTGTGGATTATGTTTTGGGTATTCCAGTTTTCTAGGTTAATATCCACTTATTAGTGAGTGCATACCATGATTCACCTTTTGAGTCTGGGTTACCTCACTTAGTATGATATTCTCTAGCTCCATCCATTTGCCTAAGAATTTCATGAATTCATTGTTTCTAATGGCTGAATAGTACTCCATTGTGTAGATATACCACATTTTTTGCATCCACTCTTCTGTTGAGGGATACCTGGGTTCTTTCCAGCATCTGGCAATTACAAACAGGGCTGCTATGAATATAGTAGAACATGTATCCTTATTACATGGTGGGGAGTCTTCTGGGTATATGCCCAGGAGTGGTAAAGCAGGATCTTCTGGAAGTAAGGTGCCCAGTTTTCGGAGGAACCACCAGACTGATTACCAGAGTGGTTGTACCAATTTGCAACCCCACCAGCAGTGGAGGAGTGTTCCTCTTTCTCCACACCCTCTCCAACACCTGCTGTCTCCTGAATTTTTAATCTTAGCCATTCTGACTGGTGTAAGATGAAATCTTAGGGTTGTTTTGATTTGCATTTCCCTAATGACTAATGAAGTTGAGCATTTTTTAAGATGCTTCTCCGCCATCCGAAGTTCTTCAGGTGAGAATTCTTTGTTTAACTCTGTACCCCATTTTTTAATAGGGTTGTTTGGTTTTCTGGAGTCTAACTTCTTGAGTTCTTTATATATATTGGATATTAGCCCTCTATCTGATGTAGGATTGGTGAAGATCTTTTCCCAATTTGTTGGTTGCCGATTTGTCCTCTTGATGGTGTCCTTTGCCTTACAGAAACTTTGTAATTTTATGAGGTCCCATTTGTCAATTCTTGCTCTTAGAGCATACGCTATTGGTGTTCTGTTCAGAAACTTTCTCCCTGTACCGATGTCCTCAAGGGTCTTCCCCAGTTTTTTTTCTATTAGCTTCAGAGTGTCTGGCTTTATGTGGAGGTCCTTGATCCATTTGGATTTGAGCTTAGTACAAGGAGACAAGGATGGATCAATTCGCATTCTTCTGCATGCTGACCTCCAGTTGAACCAGCACCATTTGTTGAAAAGGCTATCTTTTTTCCATTGGATGTTTTCAGCCTCTTTGTCGAGGATCAAGTGGCCATAGGTGTGTGGGTTCATTTCTGGATCTTCAATCCTGTTCCATTGATCCTCCTGCCTGTCACTGTACCAATACCATGCAGTTTTTAACACTATTGCTCTGTAGTATTGCTTGAGGTCAGGGATACTGATTCCCCCAGATTTCCTTTTGTTGCTGAGAATAGTTTTAGCTATCCTGGGTTTTTTGTTGTTCCAGATGAATTTGATAATTGCTCTTTCTAACTCTGTGAAGAATTGAGTTGGGATTTTGATGGGTATTGCATTGAATCTGTATAGTGCTTTAGGCAAAATGGCCATTTTAACTATATTGATTCTGCCGATCCATGAGCATGGGAGGTTTTCCCATTTTTTGAGGTCTTCTTCCATTTCCTTCTTCAGAGTCTTGAAGTTCTTGTCATACAGATCTTTCACATGTTTGGTAAGAGTCACCCCAAGATACTTTATACTGTTTGTGGCTATTGTGAAGGGGGTCATTTCCCTAATTTCTTTCTCAGCCTGCTTATCCTTTGAGTATAGGAAGGCCACTGATTTGCTTGTGTTGATTTTATAACCTGCCACTTTGCTGAAGTTGTTTATCAGCTGTAGGAGCTCTCTAGTGGAGTTCTTTGGGTCACTTAGGTAGACGAACATGTCGTCTGCAAATAATGATAGTTTGACTTCTTCCTTTCCAATTTGTATCCCTTTGACCTCCTTATGTTGTCGAATTGCCCGAGCTAGTACCTCAAGTACAATATTGAAAAGATAAGGAGAAAGGGGGCAGCCTTGTCTGGTCCCTGATTTCAGTGGGATTGCTTCAAGTTTCTCTCCATTTAGTTTGATGCTGGCTACCGGTTTGCTGTATATTGCTTTTACTATGTTTAGGTATGGGCCTTGAATTCCTATTCTCTCCAAGACTTTAAGCATGAAGGGATGCTGAATTTTGTCAAATGCTTTTTCAGCATCCAATGAAATGACCATGTGGTTTTGTTCTTTGAGTTTGTTTATGTAGTGGATTGTATTGATGGATTTCCGTATATTGAACCAACCCTGCATTCCCGGGATAAAGCCTACTTGATCATGGTGGATGATCATTTTGATGTGTTCTTGGATTCGGTTGGCAAGAATCTTATTGAGTATTTTTGCATCGATGTTCATAAGGGAAATTGGTCTGAAGTTCTCTTTCTTTGTTGGATCTTTGTGTGGCTTTGGTATCAGCGTAATTGTGGCTTCGTAGAAGGAATTGGGTAGTGTTCCTTCTGTTTCTATTTTGTGGAATAGTTTGAAGAGTATTGGTGTTAACTCTTCTTTGAAGGTCTGGTAGAATTCTGCACTGAAGCCATCTGGTCCTGTGCTTTTTTTGGTTGGAAGACTTTCTATGACTCCTTCTATTTCTTTAGGCATTATGCGACTGTTTAGATGGTCTAGTTGGTCCTGATTTAATTTTGGTATTTGGTATCTGTCAAGGAAATTGTCCATTTCCTCCAGATTCTCCAGTTGTGTTGAGTATAGGCTCTTGTAGTAGGATCTGATGATTTTTTGGATTTCGTCAGTTTCCGTTGTTATATCTCCCTTTTCATTTCTAAGTTTGTTAATTTGGATACTTTCTCTGTGCCCTTTGGTCATTCTGGCTAAGGGTTTATCTATCTTGTTGATTTTCTCAAAGAACCAGCTCCTGGTATTGTTGATTTTTTGTATGGTTCTCTTTGTTTCTACTTGATTGATTTCGGCCCTGAGTTTGATGATTTCCTGCCTTCTACTCCTCCTGGGTGAATTAGCTTCTTTTTGTTCCAGGGCTTTCAGGTGTGTCATTAAGCTGGTAATGTATGCTCTCTCCATTTTCTTTTTGGAGGCACTCAGGGCTATGAGTTTTCCTCTTAGCACTGCTTTCATTGTGTCCCATAGATTTGGGTATGTTGTGTTTTCATTTTCATTGTGTTCTAAAAAGTCTTTAATTTCTTTCTTTATTTCTTCCTTGACCAAGGTATCATTGAGTAGAGTATTGTTCAGTTTCCACGTGTATGTGGGCTTTCTGTTGTTTCTGTTGCTATTGAAGACCACTTTTACTCCACAGTGATCAGATAGGAGGCATGGGATTAGTTCTATCTTCTTATATTTGTTGAGGTCTGTCTTGTGACCAATTATATGGTCGATTTTGGAGAAGGTACCATGAGGTGCTGAGAAAAAGGTATATTCTTTTGTTTTAGGATAGAATGTTCTATATATATCTGTTAAATCTAATTGGTCCAAAGCTTCAATTAGTTTCATTGTGTCCCTGTTTAGTTTCTGTTTTCCTGATCGGTCCATTGAGGAAAGTGCAGTGTTGAAGTCACCCACAATTATTGTGTTAGGTGCAATGTGTGATTTTAGTTTTAATAAAGTTTCTTTTACGAAAGAGGGTGCCCTTGCATTTGGGGCATAGATGTTCAGGATTGACAGTTCTTCTTTTTGTATTTTTCCTTTGACCAGCAAGAAGTGTCCCTCAGGGTCTCTTTTGATGACTTTGGGTTGAAAGTCAATTTTATCTGATATTAAAATGGCTACTCCAGCTTGTTTCCTGAGACCATTTGCTTGTAAAATTGTCTTCCAGCCTTTTACTCTAAGGTAGTGTTTGTCTTTGACCCTGAGGTGTGTTTCCTGTAAGCAGCAAAATGTAGGGTCCTGTTTACGTATCCATTCAGTTAGTCTGTGTCTTTTTATTGGGGCATTAAGTCCACTGATGTTAAGAGATATTAAGGAATAGTGATTGTTACTTCCTATCATTTTTGACGTTATTTTTTAAATTTGAATGCTTAACTTCTTTTGGGTTTGATGAAAGGTTACTATCTTGCTTTTTCCAGGGTGAAGTTTCCCTCCTTGTATTGGTGTTGTCCTCCTATTATCCTTTTTAGGGCCGGGTTTGTGGATAGATATTGGGTAAACTTGGTTTTGTCATGAAATATCTTAGTTTCTCCATCTATGGTGATTGAGAGTTTTGCTGGATATAGTAGTTTTGGTTGGCATTTGTGTTCTCTTAGAGTCTGCATGAGATCTGCCCAGGACCTTCTAGCCTTCATAGTCTCAGGTGAAAAGTCTGCTGTGATTCTGATAGGTCTTCCTTTATATGTTACTTGGCCTTTTTCTCTTACTGCCTTTAGTATTCTTTCTTTGTTTAGAACATTTGGTGTTTTGATTATTATGTGACAGGAAGTATTTCTGTTCTGGTCCAGTCTGTTTGGAGTTCTGTAGGCTTCTTGTATATTCATGGGCATCTCTCTCTTTAGGTTAGGGAAGTTTTCTTCCATAATTTTATTGAAGATATTTGCTGGCCCTTTAAGTTGTAAATCTTCACTCTCATCTATGCCTATAATCCTTAGGTTTGGTCTTCTCATTGTGTCCTGGATTTCCTGGATATTTTGGGTTACAAACTTTTTGCATTTTGCATTTTCTTGAACTGTTGAGTCCATGGTTTCTATGGAATCTTCAGCATCTGAGATTCTTTCTTCTATCTCTTGTATTCTGTTGTTGATATTTGTATCTCTGTCCCCTGATTTCTTCCCAAGGCTTTCTATCTCCAAAGTTGTCTCCCTTTGAGTTTTCTTAGTTGTTTCTACTTCTGATTTTAGATCCTGGATGGTTTTGCTTAGCTCCTTCACTTGCATGTTTGTGTTTTCCTGTAATTCTTTAAGAGATTTTTGTGTTTCCTCTTTCATGAGCTCAGCCTGTTGACCAAAGTTCTCCTGTATTTCTTTAAGAGATTTTTGTGTTTCGTCTTTCATGACCTCAGCCTGTTGAGCAAAGTTCTCCTGTATTTCTTTAAGTGTTTTTTGCATTTCCTCCTTGTTGGCTTTTGTATTCTCCTGGATTTCTTTCAATGATTTTTGTGTTTCCCTTGCAAGGGCTTCTAACTTTTGATCCATTTTCTCCTGAATTTCTTTATGCATGACCTTCATGTGTTCCTGTACCAGCATCATGACCAGTGATTTTAAATCCAAATCTTGTTTTACTGGTGTGATGGGGTATCCAGGACATGTTGGTAGAGGAGAATTGGGTTCAGATGTTTCCATATTGCCTTGATTTCTGTTAGTGACGTTCCTGCGTTTGCCTTTTGCCATCTAGATCTCACTGGTGTTAGTTTATCTTGTCAGTGCTGGACTCACCAGTGCAAGCTGCCCCTTCCCAGTTGGCCTCTGGTGCACAGCTTACCTCCTGCACTGCTTGTAGACAGGGTGCTGCTGTCCAGGCTGTTCAGATCCCAAAGCAGGCACCCGAAGGCTCCCGCTGGGGCCCGCTGGATTCACTGGAGCACACTGACTTCTCCCAGCTGGCCGCCTGGAAGCCCAGCTAGCCACTTGCAGGACTTGGAGATGTAATGCTGCTGCCCAGACTGATCTGGATCCGGAAGCGGAGAGAGTAGAGCTAAGGGCTTCTGCCTGAGGCCTTGCCCCAGATTGTGTCTGTGGAGCAGATGGAGCCCGTGTGCACTCCCAGGGAGTGCCGATGGTGTATGCTACTGTGACCTCCCCTGTGTTCCGCTCACTCCGCTGTGCAGCCGATCTGCCAACCGGGCTGTCGCACACAAGGTTAGCCTGGCCGCCCAGTCCCTGAGTCCAGGCAAAAGCCTGGGAGGCCAAGGTCCGGGCAAAGTTCCCCTAGGGCTATGACTGTTAATTGGGTTTGCCAGGTGACTAGGATGGTGGGCGTGCGCGCCCGCGCTCCCTGAAAGCGCCGGGAGAGTCTGCTTTGCTAACAATCACCTGGGCGGGTTGACTCACAGATGGCCCACCAAGCCGCCCAGTTCTTGGGGTCAGTCCTGTGCCTTTTGGGGCCTGGACCCCCGCTTTGTTAGCCTTAGGCTATGCCTGTTACAGGTCTGCCCGCCTGAGCTCTCTGTCGTCCTGCAGGCAAAATGGCGGCGGCGCGCTCGCAGGCCTGGGCAAAAAACCTCCTGGCTGGGTTGGCACCCCGATGGCCCCCCCCGACCCGCCCAGGGCCTGGGTGCAGGCCAACGCCCGTCGGGCTCAGACCACCCCGGTGTTGGCCTCGGATTATGTTTGTGTACCTCAGTCTGTCCGATTCCTGGAGTACGGAACCAAGATGGATGCTCCTCTCCTGACTGGTGGGAGGCCGAGTTCTGAAGTGGCCTCCGTGCAGGAAAGGCGCCGCACAACTGCAGCTGCTTGCTGCCCGGCTGGTCAGCGAAGGTCAGTGGTCGTGGGCACAGGGCCTAACTGGTCCCTGTGATGCCTTGGTTCCACTGCTGATGGCCCTTCAGCTGGAGCAGCCACTGCTGCCGCCGCCGCCGCCGCCGCCGAACCTTTATCTTTTAAATCTGATAGTGCAGCAAGACAGAGGGACACAGGGTGTGAGCAGCAAGACAGAGGGACACGGGGTGTGGCCAGCAAGACAGAGGGACACGGGGTGTGGGCAGCAAGACAGAGGGACACGGGGTGTGAGCAGCAAGACAGAGGGACACAGGGTGTGGGCATCAGGGCACAGCTGAGAGGTACAGGGTGTGAGCTGTGTGCAATGCATAGACTCATGGTGTGGGCCCGGGGCAGAGCAGAGAGAGATGGAGTTCAGGCAGAAGCACCAGACTCAGCTGAACTCACTATCCACTTGAAATCTCTTCAGGAACACTCATATCCCCTGACTCTGAGTGGAATATCCTTACAGATATCAGTAGAGAGTTCCAAACTTGGGACCAGTGTCTGGCCTAGCATTAACCCCTTTGTTTTCATAGAAGGCGTTGGTGGGAGGCTTTCTATCATTCTGCATATTGAGTGTCAGATTCTGGCCATGGAGCTGAGCATGAAGGGTGGAGAAAATGCATCCTTCAGTGATAGAGGACAGTGAGGCAAGAGACCACATCAGCCATGTTTCATCCTAACTCCTGACTCCCCAGCTCTCAGACCCAGGAAACTGTTTCAATCCCCTTACTCTCCTGCTCTTGACATCTTAGTCACTGCCGTGCTTAGCTGCGGCGAGAAGGAAATCAGAAGCTATTACCTCTACTTCATTGCCAGGACAGTCCATTTTCCACTCAAGTCCTGGATTTGAAGCCCCTGCCCCACCTACACAAAACACCCATGAAATTTCTCCTGCCAAAGCTACCAATGGTCCTGCTCATCCTCCCCAAGAATCCTTGCCAATTTTAACTTCCGTTCTCTTTCCTGACACAGCATCTTCCCTGGATCCTTGGCCACATTTTATCTTTTTTGCTTTACCAACTCCAGCTTGTGCATATTGTTCCTTTGGGCCACATTTTGTGTTCTCTCTGTGATGAGGTGTGTTAGTCTGTCTTTCTAGGTTAGGTTCTTTCTCATACACAGTAATATCTGTGGCTACAAATAATATGCAAAGCTTCTGTTAGAAACACCAAACTTATTTCCAGTAACACAATTTGTATCAATTACAACTGATGGAATTTATTGGGGGTCCTTTTCCACTCAATCTGTTTCAGTCTCTTCATTGGGGGAAAAAAGACAGTTACAGATTTTAGATATTCAACATTTCTATAAGTGTACCTTAGGACACTTAATTATTCACACATATAACAGAGAAAATGAGAAATAAAGTTGAAAATCTAGTTGAAAGAGCAGCTAAACTTTCTCAACATTATATCGTCCTCACATGATTTATAAAAAGTCAGACTGCAGTCATTTGTTCTGCAGATTTTCTATGATTAAACAATTAACTGAGTAACTGGTTCATTTCCCTTCTCCACTGAGAAAGCAAAGCCCCCATATTACAGTCTGATAGGCTTGCTTGCTGATGGGCTTCAGATCTGATTCTGTCTTCTTCAGAGCATGTGGAGAACCACGGGCGCCACTGCCCTTTCATCCCAAGCAGTTAGTTGGCTGTCCCCTGTAGTGCTGTCTTCAAATGTTCCCCCACCCAGCCTCAGCAATCAACTGCTCCTGCTGGGAAATTCTGGTGTGATAGCTAGCAAACTAAATCCTGAACTATCACAAAGGTTTCGTAAACTGAGATTGCTGGCCAAGGAGGTTTAAATAAGCCTGTGGCGAAGTCCATGCGGCCTGAATGAGGCAGGGCCAGAGCCAATAAGAAGGATTTACATTTGACCTATGCCATACATTATGCTGGCTTTGCTTTTAGAACATTTGCTATCTGGTAATGTCGCCATAGTTTACAAAAATAAACACACATGTATACACACACTAATGTGGGGTTTCACCAAAGTGAAATTTCTTTGCCTGCATCTGACATTTTTATAAATGTTTCTCTTACACATTATGTAGGGTAAGCATCATGGCTACTAAACAAATGAGTCAGCAATTGGGAGAGCTTTGGCATATATCTAGTACTTCAGCAGCAATACTAGAGAAACCTGAATTAGTGCCCACTCCCCCAATATACGGCAACAAGACGTAACAAAGCATGATTCCTCCAAAGTTCAACTTGGGAAAGCAGTGACTTTCGTGTGCTAAAGTACAGGGCAGAGTTGAAAGGTTAGTTATAGGAGCTTGTTTCACCCCAAATAGCCATGTCACCAAAACGCCTCACCAGCAAAGGTGACTTCCATGAACCTGAAGAGGTGATTACATGGTTAGCTCTTCAGTTAGTGCCCCACACTATGAACTCTCATACCTCCTGTAACCGTGAAATTAGGGAGAATTACATACTAAAGAGTCAAGGAGGAGTGACTGGAATCTCAGGTCAGGTACAGTAATCCTACCCAGTACTCCTTCTATGAGGGAACATTGGCAGCAAACTGGAAGTAGTGAGAATCTCTTGAAAGTGGTTCTAATAAAGTCAATCACTATGATGCTTAGAGAGAAACACTCCACAATAACATAATTTTAGCCTCAACAACTTAAACTCCAGTAAAGCGACAAATATTTGTATGTTGGCTTGACATTAGCCATGTAAGAGGAAAGAATACATATCATGTTGTCTCTTGCAGCTGGGTGAAGTCACTCAGTAATTCCCAGGCTGCAGAGTGGAAGGGGATGGGAGCCTGAAAAGGTGTGTTAGAGTCTTCACTCTTCTCCTTCATCTAGAAAATCAAAATGCAAGAACAATGCAAAACAAATCTCTCTGTAGACCTAGAGTAACCACCATGGATCATAAGAAGTCAAAGAGAGGCTACCAGTCCAACATGGGTGCAGGTCACCATACAGGCCCAGCACTGTGCAATACAGTAGAGAAGAGCAAACTTGGGCAATACCCAACCAAATGATCCATGTGGTTTTATGCTTCATCTCCAAGCCTATGCTTAAAGATCGCACATGAAGAGAGTTGAGCCCTGTCACTCCTTGGTGGTTTCTCTTTCTACTCATCATCTCCACCTGGTTAAAATAACAGGGAAACCTACCGCCTGCCAGCATTCCACTTCCATGCATACATTTGTCACCGTGGTCCATGAGACCTCGAGGGTGCAGAGCTGAGAGTTGCCATACGAGGAGTCTAAGAAAGGTGCTTTGTCGCCCGTGCCGTTGCTCACCCCAGGAGGAAGCACAGTAAGCTAGACTGGCCATGTTTGCCCCCTTAACAGTCATAAGAGGAACTTAGAAATGACTGATTCTTACAGGAGGATCTGGGTCCCTTACATGTGGGAGTGCAGGGGACACTCCAGGTGTTTGGGACTCTGAGGACAGTGTGACTTGTTATCCAGATTGTTTTCATTACAAAGCATGCCGAGCACATTTAAGCACAAGCAGGAAAATAATATTCTGGGGCTGGTGACTCTTCTGAGCCTAATGAGTGTCATGTGGATAAAACAGGCACCTTCTGGAAGCTGTTGAACAATCCACACGACTCTGCTTTCAATAAAAAATAGACACAGTGGTCCAAGGGACAGAATTCCTTTTGGGAATGCCCTGAAAGGATGCTACTAAGATAATGTTCTGTTTGAAGCTGACTTTCTGAACTTCCTATGGACACAAAGCACCTTTTTGAGACACAAGAATGGCCTACAGACAAGTAAGAGGATGTCGCAGCTGAAAATCAACACTGAAGAATGGCTTAAGATCAGCAAAGCCAGCATTTCTGTTCCTGTGTGTGGATTATAGTAATCAGCGTTCTAACACACTCAGTGACCAGCCTATCTGAACAAATCCAAAATCTGCTTTTACAACTGTACAAAAGCTAGGGCGGAGGGTAGCTCTGCTAAAGCACCAGTGAGGACCGCAATGAGATCAAGGACTCGTTTTCTGGTGCTGTGCATATTCCATTGAACTTGGGCAGATGAAACCACTACGGAAGGACATCTGCATTTTTCATTCACAGCAATTATTAATTCAATGAAATATGAATCAATTTTAAATGAATAAATTATCATCCCAAATAGAAATCTTTTTTTTCCTGATTAATTGCTATTCGGTAAGACACCCAGTCCATTAGATACATCCTATCACTGTCTACGCAGCCACCAGACAAGGCAAAGACCCTGGGGTTAGAAAGTTGACATGGGACTGCACACTAAGAGCTTTTTATCTACGTGAGAAATGGACTTGATTATGTGTCTCCCTCATTTACCAGAGTCATCCATCACCTCGATGAATGTTTTATTTTCTTTCATCTACAATTATTTACTGGATTCTGAAAGCATTCTAGTACTATTGGAACACACACAAATATTTTCTTTTAGAAAGGCAAACCAGAAATACTCATAACACTATAGGAAACACAGACACATTCTCTTAGAAAAACAAATCAGAAACACCTATGACACTATTTCTAGAGAATTCCCCTCCAGCATATATGTGCTGGTTTAGACTACTGTAGCTCCTGCCCTTCCTTTCCCCTCATTCATGACCTTGATGCATACCACAGAGATTTCACAGGTTACTGCTATATCTGGGAGGTTGATCTTTGCCTCAGTTAAGACACAAAATACATTTCACAATCTGATTCCTCCAGATGCTCTCTAGAAGAAAGTGCCATTCTGCAATTCTGTTGTTTCTAACTCTAAAGGCGTTCTCTAAATGGATCCTCCGCCATTTTTGCCATTTATGCTATCTGGCTGGCACACTCGGGGATGGTACTCTTACAGGTACTTATCTAGAGGTTGACTTCAATACCCCACAATACCCACCAATGCCCCAACATAGGAAGGATTCACTTAAGTTCAAGCTACAATTCTGAGCATGTCAAGACTAAAGTCCTCTTTGTGGTGAAGGCTAGTAAGTTCCCACAAAACTCACTGAGATGTATTGTTCAAGTAGTTGTGTTGACCATGAGGCAAGCACACAGACTAGAAACAACTCTGGGGAGATTCTCTCTCCTTGAGACATGTTACACCCCAGCATGCATGCGTGACGTACCTGCCAAGCATGGCACAGCCAAATTCACCTGAGAGTGTTTCTGAAGCTTCATTACAAGGCTTGTAAATATACACACCCTGCATGCTGAACTGAAGTGTCTAGATCCAGAATTTGACTCTGTGGTTCAAACCTCACAGAAAACATCATGGACTGGTTTTCTGGATGACAAACCCCACCTGTATGCATCTATGGGTCATAAGCTCAGGATTTTGTCCTTGTGCAGATCCCTCGGTGATTGCCCCACAGAAATCAGCCAAAATCCAGAGAAAGAGAGGAACACTCAAGCAGAAACCAATGAGATCCAGAGGATCGTAAGGAATGCATGAAAGATTGTATTCCACTGCTTTGGGAAGTCTGGAGGAAAATGATAAATGTTCAGACATGTGTCACCTATAAAAATTACACCAAGACATAAGCAATTTGAATTAATCTATAATCAGCAACAGGAGTGAAGCAACGTTCATTGCCTAACAAAGTAAAACAAGGCCGATGTGTTTAAAGCCAAATCTCACAGACATTTAAATAAAACCAAAGAGCAGCACTCTGTAAATAGATAAATAATTCTACAAAACTTATTCTGTGTCTACAAAACTGAATAAAGCCAACACACAAAAAGGAAATAGTAGACCAATTCCCTCTAGGATCTGGGATGAAAATTTTCTGAGTAGAATTCTCGGCACACAAATTTATCAGAACGCATAAAAGATTATATGCTATGATCAAGTAAGTATCATTTCAGTGACAAAAAAATAATTCAGGCTGTGTGAATCAAATAAATTCAAAATAGAATAAGGAACATGGATGATATCATCTGAATCTATGCAGAAAAGTTATTTGACAGAGTTCGGTGTCCTTTCTTGATAAAAGCCCTTAAACACTCTGAGAACATCTCTTTCCTAACCTGCTTGTCTATGGCTGTTATAAACTCTCTGGCCAAAAGCAACCTGAGGAGGAAGATGTTTATTTTACTGACAGGATACATCCCATCATCCAGGGGAAAAGGGAGACACGCAAGGTGGGAAATTGAAGCAGAAACCAAGAAGAAACACCATTTCCTGGTTGCTCCCCATGGTTTACTCAACTGCCTTTCTTACATAGCCCAGACCCAGCTGCCCAGGTCTAGCACCACATAGAATAGTTGTGTCCTCCTGCGTCAATTAACAATAAAAAAAATATCCCCACAGGCATGTCCAGAAGCCAATCTGATGGATATAAGTGTTCCATTTACGTTCCCTCATCCTGGGCGGATCAAGTTGACAATGAAAGTTGACTACGGCCTCCAAATTCATTAAATTTATAAACATAAATTTATGGAGAAAAAACTAGGTAGTTCTCAAAAAAAAATTGCCAACAGCCTCCAAATACACAGAAGTGCTCAACCTCCCCTAGGCATCAGAGGAAATGCAAATCAAAACTACATTGAGATTCCACTTCTGTCTAGACAGAACAGCTATTAACAAGGAAACTTCCACAGTTGCCATGAGAGAGGCAATTGCTGGGGAAGGGGGAGTGCATGGCCAGCCTGTGACTGCACGTACAAGACCACACAAACTCAGGCCACACCAAACCTCACCGTGGAGAGGGAGCTGGACACAAGTCCCGTGAACAGAAGAGCAAGTGGCAACTGAGAGCATTTGGAAAAGTGACGGCCAGTTTTCTATTAGGGTGCAGACCCCAGTGAGTCCACTTTGCTCCAGATGAAGATCACGAAGTCAGAAACACTGGTGTAGCACCATTTAGTCTTGACAGATTCAAACTTTTTTGTTAACGGTACAAGTTGGGTGGGTACAAAGAAGAGTAGATATTCAAAGTTTCAGAGGGTGAATATGATCAAAACTAATTGTATAATGTTCTCAAATAACTAAAAAGTAATACTTTAAAATATGTCAAAATTAAACAAAAATGGATATAAAGGGAAACCCCCCAAAAGTGAAATTACAAGTATGTCATGATCCAGCCCCATCACAGTTGCATATATACCGGAAGGAATCTCAATCAAATATAATAGAAAGATAACAGGGATCCACACACACCCCTGTTTACTGCAGAGATGTTCACAACTGTTGCCAAAAGCTAAAAGGGAGCCCAGGTAGCTGCCATGGCGATTCTTGGTTGCCAGCTCAACTACATCTGGAATGAACTGAAACTCAAATTAGCCACACCTGTGAGGGATCTTGCTTAAGTGATTTGCATGGGAAGTCCCACTTCTGGTCTAGAGTTTTTAAGGTAGGAAAATCCACCTCTGATCTGGGCCACACCTTCTGCTGGAAGCATACATAAAAGACGTGTGTGAAGGAAGCTTGTTCTCTATACTTTCTCTGGCTAGCAAGTCCATTCCTTCACTGGCATATGAACCTACTTCTTCAGGATTCCTGGGTAGACTGAAGTCCAGCTGAGACTACTGGATTCTTGCACTTTACAGTATTAGGCAGCAGTTTTGGACTAGCTGGACCACAATCTTTAAGCCATTTTCATAAATCCCGGAGTGTGTGTGTATGTGTATGTATACATACATATATATGCATATATGTGTATATGTATATATGAATATATAGATTAATTTTGTAGGTCCTGTACTTCTAGAGGACCTAGAAAACTATGACTAATATACCATCCTTCAACAGATGAATGGGGTCACTGAGCCCATAAAGGAGGAGGAAATGATGTCATTTCCAGAAAAATGGATAGAACTAAAAATCACTGTGTTAACTAAAATAAGCCAGACTCAAGGAGACAAATGTGTCTTATAAGTATGTGCGATCTCCTTCAGAAAAGTAGAAAAGAGGCCTAATGGAGAGGTGCTGAGGGCCAGCAGGAGGCGCTAGACACATTTCTACATGTCTGTGTGAAAATTTCATAATGAAACTCATTATTACATATAGATATATATGTGAATAAAATCGAAGAAAGGTTAAATATATGTTTTTTTTAATATCTGCATCCCATTATTATAATTAAAACATATACTCAGATCTAATTTCACTAAAAGAAGAAAATTCCATGAACATATAGCTAGGTCCCTCAGTGCCGGCCAAGTACTGTACCCTGTAAATCATCAGGACCCTTTCTTGGGTGGTTTACAGTTACATCACCTTCTCTTTTTGTGATTTTCCCCCCACCTCCGCATTCATAATGATGCAGCTCCTACTTGTTTTCTTCCTGCCATTTCTTCTGATTCTGCACATGGGAACATTGTGAGAGGCTGTGCTCTCTCAGCTCTTTGACCTCTGGATGTGGAAGAAAGTCTGACAAGGGTCAGGGCTGCCCCCCCAGGGCTGAGCAGCAGGCCGTGCTGAGGTGCCTGGGGTCTGAGCTCCTTTGAGAGTTGCAGGGAGTGGGGAAGAGGCTCTGATCCTTGGGGAGGCTTTCTGTGGAGATGGCAGGGAATCAGTGGGAAAAAGAGAAACCTGGTGAAAGGAAAGAAACATTTCTCAACAAATGATTGTTCTTTTTCTGTACCTGAAGGAGTGGACCTTAGAACACCCATGTGACATGGAGTCTAGGGAGGGACCTCCATTGACTGAAGTTATCAAAGACCAGGTCACCTGGACAAAGAAAATACTCATTCCCTCTGAATTATAAATGTGAGACTTGGTGGTTAATCAAATCAGCATTAATTATTAAAGACCATTGTTCAAAATGAGACATAAAAAAAAAGAATCTATGCTTACTCTCCTAATCCAGTTTCAGATCCACAAGTGTTAGGCTCATGGGGAGACCCCAAGGATACTCTACACAAATCCCTAAACCCCTAAATCAATTGTACAGTCTGCCCCAAGCCTATCCACCCCATCAGTTTTCACTGTTAACATTGTGGCCTCTGGTGAACAAACAGATGTTTCCCTACTGTTTCAATGAGGGAGGGGGCACAAGTCCAAGTCTGTGCAGAGATGGTGTCCCTTTCCTTACTGGAATGCCTGTGTGCTTCCAAACAGGAGCACTTTAGCTTACTACAGAAGGCCTCAAGTGGAAATGCATGAGCTATTTCAAAATGACAGTTCCAAAGATGAGTGAGGGGGCGAGGCTTGCATGCTCCTGTTGGGGGCTGGAACATAAAGAACCCCAGCCCACCCCACCCTCCTCCCTGCACTCTTCAGTAATCTCGTGACCTCAAACCAAGGAGCATCCAATACCAGAGCAAACCTGTGAGACATATTTAGGGCAGATGCCAAATGCAGCAGCAACTTGACAGCTGAGGATTAGGAGCACTTGTGAATGGGCTCAGTATTTGGGACCCAGGGATTATTTGACATTGGAATGGGTCAGTAAAAAAAGGATTTTTCTGGAACAAGTGTTCTTAATAATCTGGTGACTACAAGAGAATGGGGGAGCTTACAGGGGAGGAAGGCTGCTGCTGACCTATGACTTCTGACCCGGAAGGTCAACTCCAAGAGTGGTGCATGAGCCCGCTGTTGCTTCCCTCACTCTTTTCTCACTCCACCCTGCTCCCCTTTCTCTGACAAAGTTATGTTCTCTTCCACTCACATATTTTTAGGATAAAATGAAAAGTTGGGAATGCATTCGCACGCCTGGGAGACAGCTTAGTGGACTAAGTACTTGCCACACAGCATTCCTGTAAATCCAGGCAGACTGGGTTGGAGAAACGGTTCAGTGGTTAGAGCTCTTGCTTCTCTCACAGTGACCCATGCTCCAGTGTCTTCGCTCAGGCTGGGTGGCTAGCAATCACCTGCTTTACCTCACCTGGGGTGCCTCTGACTTCCATGGACCCCAGCAATACTTTGCACACGCCCGTGCACACATACATAATAAAAAAATTAAGTCTTTACAAATCAAGGAAATGTGAAAGCCATTGAAATCCAGGAGAATTTAACAACCAGGAGGTCAAGATGGGGGATCCCTGGGTGACACTGGCTAGATAGACTAGATAGAATCAGTGAATTCTGGGATCAGCGAGAGACCCCACCATTCTGGGATCAGTGAGAGACCCCACCTCATTAACTAAAGTGGAGAGCGATGGATACCAACCTTGGGTATCTCTACCCAGGCTCACATCCATGCACATGCACACGCATGCTGGCACATGTACATGCACACAAGAATATGTGTGTGCTTCAAAGAATGATGTAAGAAGGGGAAAGAAGTGGAATGTAGTTAGAGGAAATAGTGAGAAGGAAAGAGAAGGAGAGGATGCTGCCAGCCTTGGGGCGTCATCGCGGACTGTGCATTTCCAAGTTAACACAGGGGTGCACACCTCAGCCATGCCACATTTCTTCAGGATAGCTACATATCTCACTTCCTCACCAAGCTAATGTCTTGTCTTTTTCTTGGCATCATATCTAATGTGTGTTGTTCCAAACTCTGTCCTCAGATCTCCATAAATAGCCCCAGGTTGTGCCATCTGTGAGTGCAGAGTCTGTTCCCTGGAGTTGGGGTTGGGGTGAGTATCTGCCTTCATCCTACTTACAGTGCTTTCAATTAGGGTCAAACTCTGCACTATCAGAAAGTTCTCTGAATAGCAGGTACACAGGCTACCTGGAGTCCACTAAGTTGGTTTCATATAAGTGTTAAACCTCACCTCTGCGTGAGCCTGCTACCTTTCACGTCTTCCTGTTACAATGGGCTCATGGGTAGCCTGCAGGTACCGATTTCCCAGGTGTTAACCATAAAGGAATAACAGGCCAGAAAGACAACTGTCAGGAGAGAGTCACACCAGAGACTCATGCTGCTAGGGCATCACAGAGGTCTCTGCAAGTGCTGTTCGTCCTTGGCACACTTGCCAAGATAGAGGGCTGGGAAGCCAAGGAGAAGAGGGGCTTCCGGGCGGCCAGCGGGGAGAAGTCAGTGCGCTCCGGTGAATCCAGCGGGCCCCAGCAGGAGCCTTCAGGTGCCTGCTTTGGGATCTGAACAGCCTGGGCCACAGCACTCGGTCTCCAGGAAGTGTGGGGGACCTGGTGTGCACCCAGAGACAGTCTGGGAGCTCACAGCACAGCTCGCTCCTGTGGCACTGAGCTTAGGTTCCAGTCCTGAGGCCTCTGGCAGGAGCACTCAGATCTTTCTGCTTTTGGATCCAGATCAGCCTGGGCCGCAACACCACATCTCCAGGTCCTGCGAGAGGAAAGAGGGGCTTCTGGGCGGCCAGCGAGGAGAAGTCGGTGTGCTCTGGTGAATCCAGCAGGCCCCAGCGGGAACCTTCAGGTGTCTGCTTCAGGATCTGAACAGCCTGGGCAACAGCAACCTGTCTCCAGGCAGTGCAGGAATAAAGCTGTGCACCAGAGGCCACCTGGGAAGGGGCAGCTTGCACTGGTGAGTCTAGCATTGACAAGACCAACTAACACCAGTGAGAACTAGATGGCAAAAGGCAAATGCAGGAACGTCACTAACAGAAATCAAGGCAATATGGCAACATCTGCACCCAATTCTCCTTTACCAGCATGTCCTGGATACCCCATCACACCAGTAAAACAAGATTTGGATTTAAAATCACTGATCATGATGCTGGTACAGGAACACATGAAGGACATACTTAAAGAAATTCAGGAGAAAATGGATCAAAAGTTAGAAGCCCTTGCAAGGGAAACACAAAAATCATTGAAAGAAATCCAGGAGAATACAAAAGCCAATAAGGAGGAAATGCAAAAAACACTTAAAGAAATACAGGAGAACTTTGGTCAACAGGCTGAGGTCATGAAAGAGGAAACACAAAAATCTCTTAAAGAATTACAGGAAAGCACAAACAAGCAAGTGAAGGAGCTAAGCAAAACCATCCAGGATCTAAAATCAGAAGTAGAAACAACTAAGAAAACTCAAAGGGAGACAACGTTGGAGATAGAAAGCCTTGGGAAGAAATCAGGGGACATAGATGCAAATATCTACAACAGAATACAAGAGATAGAAGAAAGAATCTCAGATGCTGAAGACACCATAGAAACCATGGACTCAACAGTTAAAGAAAATGCAAAATGCAAAAAGCTTGTAACCCAAAATATCCAGGAAATCCAGGACACAATGAGAAGACCAAACCTAAGGATTATAGGCATAGATGAGAGTGAAGATTTACAACTTAAAGGGCCAGCAAATATCTTCAATAAAATTATGGAAGAAAACTTCCCTAACCTAAAGAGAGAGATGCCCATGAATATACAAGAAGCCTACAGAACTCCAAACAGACTGGACCAGAACAGAAATACTTCCCATCACATAATAATCAAAACACCAAATGTACTAAACAAAGAAAGAATATTAAAGGCAGTAAGAGAAAAATGCCAAGTAACATATAAAGGAAGACCTATCAGAATCACAGCAGACTTTTCACCTGAGAATCTGAAGACTAGAAGATCCTGGGCAGATCTCATGCAGACTCTAAGAGAACACAAATGCCAACCAAAACTACTATATCCAGCAAAACTCTCAATCACCGTAGATGGAGAAACTAAGATATTCCATGACAAAACCAAGTTTACCCAATATCTATCCACAAACCCAGCCCTACAAAGGATAATAGGAGGAAAACACCAATACAAGGAGGGAAACTTCACCCTGGAAAAAGCAAGATAGTAACCTTTCATCAAACCCAAAAGAAGTTAAGCAATCAAATTTGAAAAAATAACGTCAAAAATGACAGGAAGTAACAATCACTATTCCTTAATATCTCGTAACATCAATGGACTCAATGCCCCAATAAAAAGACATAGACTAACTGACTGGATACGTAAACAGGAACCTACATTTTGCTGCTTACAGGAAACACACCTCAGGGTCAAAGACAAACACTACCATAGAGTAAAAGGCTGGAAGACAATTTTACAAGCAAATGGTCCCAGGAAACAAGCTGGAGTAGCCATTTTAATATCAGATAAAATTGACTTTCAACCCAAAGTCATCAAAAGAGACTCTAAGGGACACTTCTTGCTGGTCAAAGGAAAAATACAACAAGAAGAACTCTCAATCCTGAACATCTATGCTCCAAATGCAAGGGCACCCTCTTTCGTAAAAGAAACTTTATTAAAGCTCAAAGCACACATTGCACCTAACACAATAGTTGTGGGTGACTTCAACACTGCACTTTCCTCAATGGACCGATCAGGAAAACAGAAACTAAACAGGGACACAATAAAACTAATTGAAGCTTTGGACCAATTAGATTTAACAGATATATATATATATAGAACATTCTACCCTAAAGCAAAAGAATATACCTTTTTCTCAGCACCTCATGGTACCTTCTCCAAAATTGACCATATAATTGGTCACAAGACAGACCTCAACAAATATAAGAAGATCGAATTAATCCCATGCCTCCTATCAGATCACTATGGAGTAAAAGTGGTCTTCAATAGCAACAAAAACAACAGAAAACCCACATACACGTGGAAACTGAACAATATTCTACTCAATGATACCTTGGTCAAGGAAGAAATAAAGAAAGAAATTAAAGACTTTTTAGAACACAATGAAAATGAAAACACAACATACCCAAATCCATGGGACACAATGAAAGCAGTGCTAAGAGGAAAACTCATAGCCCTGAGTGCCTCCAAAAAGAAAATGGAGAGAGCATACATTACCAGCTTAATGACACACCTAAAAGCCCTGGAACAAAAAGAAGCTATTTCACCCAGGAGGAGTAGAAGGCAGGAAATCATCAAACTCAGGGCAGAAATCAATGAAGTAGAAACAAAGAGAACCATACAAAGAATCAACAAAACCAGGAGCTGGTTCTTTGAGAAAATCAACAAGATAGATAAACCCTTAGCCAGACTGACCAAAGGGCACAGAGAAAGTATCCAAATTAACAAACTTAGAAATGAAAAGGGCGCTATAACAATGGAAACTGAGGAAATCCAAAAAATCATCAGATCCTACTACAAGAGCCTGTACTCAACACAACTGGTGAATCTGAAGGAAATGGACAATTTCCTTGACAGATACCAAATACCAAAATTAAATCAGGACCAAATAGATCATCTAAACAGTCCCATAATGCCTAAAGAAATAGAAGGAGTCATAGAAAGTCTTCCAACCAAAACAAGCACAGGACCAGATGGTTTCAGTGCAGAATTCTATCAGACCTTCAAAGAAGAGTTAACACCAATACTCTTCAAACTATTCCACAAAATAGAAACAGAAGGAACACTACCCAATTCCTTCTACGAAGCCACAATTACACTGATACCAAAAGCACACAAAGATCCAACAAAGAAAGAGAACTTCAGACCAATTTCCCTTATGAACATCGATGCAAAAATACTCAATAAAATTCTTGCCAACCGAATCCAAGAACACATCAAAACGATCATCCACCATGATCAAGTAGGCTTTATCCTGGGAATGCAGGGTTGGTTCAATATACGGAAATCCATCAATGCAATCCACTGCATAAACAAACTCAAAGAAAAAAACCACATGGTCATTTCATTGGATGCTGGAAAAGCATTTGACAAAATTCAGCATCCTTTCATGCTTAAAGTCTTGGAAAGAACAGGAATTCAAGGCCCATACCTAAACATAGTAAAAGCAATATACAGCAAACCGGTAGCCAGCATCAAACTAAATGGAGAGAAACTTGAAGCAATCCCACTAAAATCAGGGACTAGACAGGGCTGCCCCCTTTCTCCTTACCTTTTCAATATTGTACTTGAGGTACTAGCTCGGGCAATTCGACAACATAAGGAGGTCAAAGGGATACAAATTGGAAAGGAAGAAGTCAAACTATCATTATTAGCAGATGGCATGATAGTCTACCTAAGTGACCCAAAAAATTCCACTAGAGAACTCCTACAGCTGATAAACAACTTCAGCAAAGTGGCAGGTTATAAAATCAACTCAAGCAAATCAGTGGCCTTCCTATACTCAAAGGATAAACAGGCTGAGAAAGAAATTAGGGAAATGACCCCGTTCACAATAGCCACAAACAGTATAAAGTATCTTGGTGTGACTCTTACCAAACATGTGAAAGATCTGTATGACAAGAACTTCAAGACTCTGAAGAAGGAAATGGAAGAAGACCTCAAAAAATGGGAAAACCTCCCATGCTCATGGATCGGTAGAATCAATATAGTTAAAATGGCCATTTTGCCAAAAGCAATATACAGATTCAATGCAATACCCATCAAAATCCCAACTCAATTCTTCACAGAGTTAGAAAGAGCAATTATCAAATTCATCTGGAATAACAAAAAAACCCAGGATAGCTAAAACTATTCTCAACAACAAAAGAAATTCTGGGGGAATCAGTATCCCTGACCTCAAGCAATACTACAGAGCAATAATGTTAAAAACTGTATGGTATTGATACAGTGACAGGCAGGAGGATCAATGGAACAGGATTGAAGATCCAGAAATTAACCCACACACCTATGGCCACTTGATCCTCGACAAAGAGGCTGAAAACATCCAATGGAAAAAAGATAGCCTTTTCAACAAAAGGTGCTGGTTCAACTGGAGGTCTGCATGCAGAAGAATGCGAATTGATCCATCCTTGTCTCCTTGTACTAAGCTCAAATCCAAATGGATCAAGGACCTCCACATAAAGCCAGACACTCTGAAGCTAATAGAAAAGAAACTGGGGAAGACCCTTGAGGACATCGGTACAGGGAAAAAGTTTCTGAACAGAACACCAATAGCGTATGCTCTAAGAGCAAGAATTGACAAATGGGACCTCATAAGGTTACAGAGTTTCTGTAAAGCAAAGGACACCATCAAGAGGACAAATCAGCAACCAACAAATTGGGAAAAGATCTTCACCAATCCTACATCAGATAGAGGGCTAATATCCAATATATATAAAGAACTCAAGAAGTTAGACTCCAGAAAACCAAACAACCCTATTAAAAAATGGGGTACAGAGTTAAACAAAGAATTCTCACCTGAAGAACTTTGGATGGCGGAGAAGCATCTTAAAAAATGCTCAACTTCATTAGTCATTGGGGAAATGCAAATCAAAACAACCCTGAGATTTCACCTTACACCAGTCAGAATGGCTAAGATTAAAAATTCAGGAGACAGCAGGTGTTGGAGAGGGTGTGGAGAAAGAGGAACACTCCTCCACTGCTGGTGGGGTTACAAATTGGTACAACCACTCTGGAAATCAGTCTGGCGGTTCCTCCGAAAAATGGGCACCTCACTTCCAGAAGATCCTACTATACCACTCCTGGGCATAAACCCAGAGGATTCCCCACCATGTAATAATGATACATGCTCTACTATGTTCATAGCAGCCCTATTTATAATTGCCAGAAGCTGGAAAGAACCCAGGTATCCTTCAACAGAAGAGTGGATGCAAAAAATGTGGTATATCTACACAATGGAGTACTATTCAGCCATTAGAAACAATGAATTCATGAAATTCTTAGGCAAATGGATGGAGCTAGAGAACATCATACTAAATGAGGTAACCCAGACTCAAAAGGTGAATCATGGTATGCACTCACTTATAAGTGGATATTAACCTAGAAAACTGGAATACCCAAAACATAATCCACACATCAAATGAGGTACAAGAAGAACGGAGGAGTGGCCCCTTTTTCTGGAAAGACTCAGTGAAGCAGTATTCGGCAAAACCAGAACGGGGAAGTGGGAAGGGGTGGGTGGGAGGAAGGGGGAGAGAAGGGGGCTTATGGGACTTTCGGGGAGTGGGGGGGCTAGAAAAGGGGAAATCATTTGAAATGTAAATAAAAAAATATATCGAATAAAATAAAAGAAAGAAAAAAAAAGAATATCTTCTAAAGAAGGCGGGCATGTTAGTGCTGTGCGGTGCCAACACCCCTGACAGGCAAGAGCTCGCTTTCACAGAAATGGCTTGGGCATGCATGCACTGTGGGCCTAGGAAGGCTAGCAAGGCCACTTCCCACACAATGGCTACTCAGCCACTCACTACAGATCAGTGCAAGTGCCCAAACTGTTGTGAACACTTGCAATGATCTGCGTGAAATGGTTTCTTAAAGGGGGATCAATAGGAAATTATAAGCACAGTATTCTATGATTCATTAGGTGTCTTAGGGTTTCACTGCTGTGAGTAGACACCATGGCCAAGGCAAGTCTTCTAAAAGACGACAGTTAATTGGGGCTGGCTTACAGGTTCAGAGGTTCAGTCCATTATCATCAAGGCAGAAGCATGGCAGCATCCAGGCAGGCATGGTGCAGGAGGAACTGAGAGTTCTACATCTTCATCTGAAGGAAGCCAGGAACAGACTGGGCATCCTCAGGCAGCTAGGAGGAAGATCTCCAAGCCCATCCCCACAGTGACACACTTCCTCCAACAAGGCCACACCTTCTAATAGTGCCACTCCCTGGAATGAGTATATAAAACATCACATTAGGCAAACACCTGGAAGATAGAGATCAGGGAACCTGACAGACAAAGTGTGTGCTCACACACTACAATGCGCTCAGGACAAAAGAAAGCTGAAGGAAAGGTACTGGGAAATTTTTACCACACTGAAGCTGACTCTGAACTTTTCGTCTTATCAGTTAAACTTGAATATCTTGTGAAACACCCCGTTTGCTAAGGATAAAAATGGTGTTTTCCTTTAAGTACGGAAGGATTTTTAGTGACGTAGTTCCAAGCCCTTGTTTGCCTGTACTAGCTGTGAAAAGCCGCATTTGCAGAAGTTTGTCTTGGAAAGCTGTGTTGCTTGCTGAAAGCCACGAGCCACTTTGTCAAAGGCAGTGGGGTTTTAGGCACCAGCCTCTTGGTAATTATCTCACCATCTGTGGCCTCACAGGGGTATGTGATTTCATCCAAATTCAACAACTTGACCTTATTTGTCGGCAAGCGAACAAGAACAGTGTTTGCTGAAGTAAGATTCAAGCCCCACAGTTTGTCAGCACTTCAGAGCTCAAACTCTGGCATTTCTTAGCTTCCCATGGGGATAGAAGGGAGATGCTAGAAGGGGTGTAGACAGCAGACTACAGGGTTTAGTGACCACTAGAAGCAGAAATAAAACAGAATCTCTATAGGTTATCCAGCACATCCATTAATGGTATACTTTGACCAAAGTTCAAACACAGTAGGTTGAGAGAAAAACTGGAACTAATGTGCAAATTATATTATGAGATTATTAATATGTGAATCATATTTTGAGGTGATTAATATGCAAATCTTATTGGAATGCTATCAAATCCATTCTTCCTACATTATAAAAACTGCTACCCTGAACACAGTGGCCCTCTGGTTGCATCTGAATATTACTCTTCTTCGATCTCAAATCCAATATGAATAGAAAGCATCACTCACAGTCTCTCTGGAAGCTTCCTGCTTTAAGTAACATGAGGCATACCTTAAGCTAGCTGTTTTTGAAATGTATTTATTTACCAAAAAGAAAAATATCACATTGCTGCTTAAGAAAATCCTGTGATGGGTCCTTCAGACAATAGCATGCATATGGTTTTCTTTGGACTGAGCATCTGTGGCAAAGCTTCAAGGATCCAAATCCCAAAACTTGCAACATATGCTTCCAAAGAAAAGAAAGAAGTATCTGCTCTGTTACCAGGAACCTAAAAGGGCAGGGGCAGCTGCCACCATCAGCAGAGGGTAGTCACCCGTGTCTGCAGCAGTCTGTAATTAATTCTGCACTCACCAGCTGGCTTCTGCAATCTCCTCCCCCCCTCTTGAAGATCCAGTGTGGAGAGATGAGGAGCCTCATCTGTTGCCAGGCTTTGAAAAAGAAATGGATTGTTTGCTCAGGCAAGACACCCAGAATTAATTAAATTTCTCAATAACGTAAGTTTAGTACAATACATTCAATCAAAGAGTCCTAAGTCTACCAGTTTCAATTTTAGGATTATCATTAAAACTTACTAAGTAAATCTTCTGATGTGCACATGACGCAGCTCCACAGCTGTGAGCTCCATAGGTGTTCTTCAAGCCCACCCAGGAAGAAGACAAAATTGAAGAGTTGATGCTAATGTCTCCTTCAGAGATTTCTGCTTCTGGTGATTTTGGTGGTGTCCAAGACTATGTAGTTGACAAAACTGGTTTTGGGGGCTTGTTTCAAGAGCATAGAACCAGCTGAGCAGGAAAGTCGACACAACATGGGTTCCTAGCTCCGGATAAGGTCCAGGAATCCCAGTCAGAGCACAGGGACTCATGAATGTGCATGTATATTCCCTGACTGACTGACTAACTTACGTGCCCAGAAGCCATGATGGTTCCCAACGGTACCATGGCAGGCACTGGAACATAACTGGAATCTAGAACTTGGTAGCTGTATCTGCATCTTAGATGACAATCAAATTGAGTGTCAAACCACCAGTGCCTGGGCGGAAGGAAGAAAATACCTGCATCGAAGGTAGTTATGAGCGTGGTTATGAGGTGCAAGGATGGAGGAGAGAGAATGGGCCTCACCATTTATTCAGTCCATTTCCACTTGACAGCAGAAACGCCTACACCAAGTCAAAATCTGCTAGGAACTCGTCCATCCAAGGAATTAGCTGCCACCCTGCTGTGGTGTGGAGGAGTGAAGTTTGTCCCTTTTCTGTCACTGGGCTGATACAACAGAACAGAGGAGAATCTAGCTGCACTGCCTCCATTGGTGGCTCAGGGAACTCGGAGTTGAGCTTGCTTCCAGACCTCTGCCTACTTCTCTGTATGCTGGCTGAAGCTTTCAAGTTCCCACACATTCTCCTACTCTCAATCCTCTGTTCCATGAAGAGCACCCTGACCGCCCTCCTCCAGACATGGGCACTCCAACCACCAAAGTCTCCCCTGCTCCTAGAGCACTGTATGTACATTTCACTAAGTAGCTTCTGTGTGCCACTTTGGAGCTGAACGGGGTAGGAGCTTTACGTGATGTGGGATTGAATCCTGTTTTCCATTCTAAAATTTCTGTGTTGAAGCCTACAACTCATCCTTACATGGAGGTGGGGATATTGCAGCTGTTTTATTTAATGTGTGATTATTAAGCAGTTCCAGGTCCAACAAGGCTGTATCCATCATGGTACGGAAATGTATTTAGCAAGGATAGAATGCAAGGATGAAGACTGGGTTCTGAAAGTCAAGGTTTTTATATACTCAGCTTTAATAGTGAATGGCATCATTAATATGTGTGTCACTGTGGGTATGGGCTTTAAGACCCTCAGCTGTCTGGAAGTGAGTATTCTGCTATCTTCAGATAACAATGTAGAACTCTCAGACTCTCCTGCACTATGTCTGCCTGGATGCTGCCATGCTCCCACCTTGGTGATAATGGACTGAACCTCTAAATCTGTAAGTCAGCCCCAATTAAATGCTGTCCTTATAAGAGTTGCCTTGGTCATGGTGTCTAGTCACAGCAGTAAAGCCCTAACTAAGACAGACACCAAGACAAGCAGCTGATCTCAAGGAGCTAGAACATGGCTGGGTGGATTCTTGTCTTTATTGCAGTAGAAGCCAAGCGTGCCTACACCTTCAGCTTGGCTGTAACACCCAGAGCTGTGACATCATACATGTGGATTGTTGAAGCCACTCAGGCTGCAGAGCTCTGTTACAGTGTCCCAAGGAAATGCACACAGTCACAAAAACTAGGCTCTGGTATTTATAGAAACGATGGCATTTACAAATGGGTGCCTTTTTAAACTACAATTTAAAATCCATATATGAACAGGAAGCAGATATGAAATGAAGGGCATTTACATGATCATTTCTTCATTAATTCATTAAGTGACAATGAGCAGACATGTTGGAGCGATGTGTTGATGTAGGTTGCTGTAACATCATTCACAGGAGTCCTTGCTTTCTTAAAAGGGAGGGGCTTGGGGACATACAACATGCTCACCCAGTCTTGGCATGAATCAAACCTCTTAAAATGATCTCACCATAGTGGTGCATGCTTTTAATCCCAGCATTCGAGAGGTGGAGGCAGGTGATCTCTGTCAGCTTGAAGCCAGCCTGGTCTACACAGTGAGTTCTAAGACAACCAAAGTTGCATGGTGAGACCCTATCGCTAAGAAAAGAAAAAGAAAAAGGTTCCCCATTCTAGACTATCAGGGCATTGTTAAAATACTGGCTCCACTTAGGTCTCTTCACTTCAACCTGTATTTATATTTGGAAGGTAATTAATAACTATCTACTGCATTAGAAACAATCTACTGAGAAGAAAGATAGGGAAATGCAAAGTAAAAAGATTCCTGTGTCTTTAGTGAATGTTTACACCAATCTAAATAGATCTGAGACCTTTTGTAATGAAATAAATGCAAATTTAGAACAAAGTATAAAATATGCATAATAATAGGAACATCTTCAAGATGTGTAAAGTTCACATTTATTTTCTTAATTATTTTCACATTTAAATTCAGCCCAGAGAAAGGAAAAGCCATTGTATTTACAAAACATGTCATTAACTATAATTACATTTGTAAGAAAACTGACTTAGGTTCTACAAGCCAGGTCCAAGGGCATATTGTCAGGCACACAGAAGACAGTTTTCAGTGCGAGGGCTGCTGTTTCCTTGTCAGATGCATAGAAGGCGAGGGGGTTGCTTACTAAGTAGCAAGCAGACACCTAAGATGTTTGTATTATAGTCAATTACATCTGCAGCCCAAGGGATCAAGAAACAAGACTTGTGTAGCAGATAACTGTGCTGCAAATAGAAATTGGTAGATAATTAAAAGAAGTTGAAATCCAATTTAAAAGTTCCAATCATTTGCTCTGCTTGCCATCCAACATAAATTCACAAAAAGAAACGTCAATAAACTACTAAGTCTTATAGAATCTCCAAGTAGTGGCTTACAAAGGAGCTATGTTCTTCCTTTTGGTGTCTTTCAGGAAGCACCTCCCCTGTTCTTGTCCCAACAGTCTCCCTTCTGTGTCTCTGACATCCATGTCATGTCCTCTGCACTTTCCAGGACGGATTCTCACCCACGGGCTGGACCCCAAAAGCCTTATTGTTTCCTAGAGTCCACTCCTTCCCAGTTAGGCTGAGATACAGAGGACCGGTCAACACATTTCTCTCTCTCTCAGCATCATAGCTCTCTGGATACTTTTGACAGAAAGAAGAAAGTAGAAAACAGAAGAAGCCAAATAAGGAATTGGGGAACAAGAGAGAGAAAAGGAAGAGTAGAGCAGAGAAGGGGGTGGAGGAAGGAGGAAAATGGGTGTTACCCAGTTTCAGTATCAAAAATGTAACCAAGGCAGGTTCCCAACTGGCTGACAGCTGAGGGCAGAGTCGGACACCTCTGCTGCAGATCACCACTGGGAAAGAGAAACGAACGAACATAAGTAGCTGGTCCAAAATGACCACTGCCAAAGCTTCGCCTCTAGTAGTAAATGCAGGTTTTCTCTATGAGCGGGAGGCAATTTCTCTTCTATGTTTTCAAATTGTATGTAACCGTACTGCAGAGAGTTAAATGTTTATTGATTTAAATATACCCAGGACAGAAAAGAATTTAAATCTCCATCACTGTTAAATGAATTGTGAAAACATTTCAAATTGTCAATGGATTTTACTAGCTAATTTTCTCTCTGACAAATACCAATTGTGATCAATATGTCCTAATTTTCTAATTCAGAAAGAAAAAAAACCCTTTTTTCCCTCTAAATGAGTTTACTGACAAGTTTTTAAAATATAAGAAATGCCAGGTTCACAATGAAAATCTTAAAAATAATCTCTAAAATCCAAATAGAAAAGGGCATGCACGATCCCTTACATTTTGTCCTGGCGTTTAAGTTGGATTTCCTTTCATGTCAAGTGACCAACAGTTAGAACGTGATTGGCACTCATATGTACCTGGAAAAGCATGATGTGTGTCAATACATCACATGCAACATTTGACTCTCACCACAACTAAAGCAGCTCAGACGCCAGCACTGACCTCCAGACACCAGACTATCTCCACATAATAGCAAATGACTCGTTCAGGCTACATACGAAGCAGAAGTGGCCAAAAGCAGACCAATCCAGGGAGTAAATTCTGAAAACTATTTTTAAATGTTTTATGAGGTTTTCTATATCAATACTGCATTTACATCATTTCTACACTTTCCCCTTCTCCATCAGTTCTTTC